>NC_056729.1:1328109246-1328411746 GCF_019279795.1 Protopterus annectens | reverse complement strand
ACTTATAAACTCACTGCCATATTCAATAAAATCCATGTAGGTTCCGCAAAGTCCCTACAGACAGTGTTTTTGCATACGCGATACTGCTCATTGAGTGGCATTGTGCAGCATTGTGTCATGAATATTAATGATGCATGGCGCGTGTAAGCAAGGTTTTGCAGCTCTCACCAGTGTTGCTGGCTGTGAAACCTGTAATAATAAGGCAGATAGTACCACCCAACCATTTAGTGCAAGAAACCTGGACAAACATTAAACTAATGGGGGGCCAAAATAGGGACAGATGTGCTATATTTTTCTGATAACTGTAGAAAGAAGATAGAATAATAGCATTTGTGTTAGCATACATTATCTGAAGGTTCTGAAGTACGAGACTGAAATGTATGTTATTATGTATTGATTTCAATCTTCAGTGATTTCCCAGTAAGTTACACATTTTACAAGGAACCACCCCAAAATATGATGCAAACATCTGGACATTCTGAAAAAATATGGGCAGTCTCCCTTTTCTCTCTCTCTCTTTTTTTGATGTCAGTGTTGCGTGATGCGCAGCTTGGCACAAATGTCTTTGACTTTGCTCATTTGGTTTGTGCAAAGTGCAGCAGCACGCAAACTGGAAGAATGAACCACCCAGGTTGCAGATAGGACCCTGACAACCACACACATAAACCAGATGCAATCAATTAATACTGTTGGCTATTGCGCAAACATACCAACAGTGTTTGTGTGATGGTAAGGGATACACAACATTTTCAAACATTGAAAAACAAAAATGTGGACGCTCTCAGTAAGCGAGAGTCATGCAATAGGTGGAAAAACATGGGGAGACAGTGTGAAATCCAGGTCACATGCGCATTGAGGCTGTTGACAGTGAGAATCTAGTCCTGACCCAGTGGACTGTCATCACTGTCACCTCACTGCATTGCTGGCTGCAGTGCCCAATGTCTGCATCTTCTATATGTACTGTGAATGAGGATGGAAAGCAGGTGCATAATGCTACGCACCGTCCCTGGCAGTTCCTGTTTGATGATAAACTCACCACCTCCACAACTGCTCCCAAAAGGAGCCACAGGCCTATCCACTGAGACAGAACTACCAGAGGGGTCAGGTAGTGCAGGGGGCAGCAGAGAGGATGCTACCAGGTTTAGCAACAGATGTGCTGGGCACCGGTGCTGTAGCTGGTGGAGTGGGGGCTGGAGGATCCCATGGTACAGAACTACCTCACTGTGCTGTCAAAAAAATTAAAAAAGAGAGAAAAAAGGATGGGGTGAGAGAAAAAAGGGAGAACATTAGTGATTTCATATATGACATACAAAACACTGATACAACTATTTGATTCTATTCTGTTACCTTTGCTTTTATGACTACCAATCCCTAACAAATACCCTTTTGACTGTTAAGACTACCCAGCTCCTAATAGATCCACACTATACTACAGATTGCAGCAAGCAATCCTTGATGTGTGCATATATTGCCTATGAAATATACCCCTGGGATCCCACTTGTGTCCCTGCTTGACATGGAAAACAGGTGCTGACTTTGTGGGAACATGGGTGAAATTTTGGGCTAGGCTTATAAGGGTCTCCAGGCCAATAGCCTAGTATCGTCCTATGAACCTGCGTGTTCCAGTTATAATAATTACACTTTACAGCGGGCTGTTGAGGCCACTGCTTTAGAGCTCTGACGTTACATTGCAATGCTGATGAAAATGTAACAGAATTGTATATTTGGGAAGTCTGGTTTTTAAACCCACAACCTCTGACTACTCGCTAATAGTGAACTGTTGTTTTGGCCGCCAGACTAATGCATGCATACGTTCCTGTTACAGTTCAGAGATGGATGCTCAGTTTGATACAGTTGCATAATAAACCAATGAAGGTGTCTTTACTTTTAATGCTAAACTAACAATACTGTTTAGATGCATACATACCACATGATTCTTGCATCCAAGCCAATCTAGCAGCATGTGTTCATGCATTCAGTTCTCTGTCTGTGACCACTGAGGAAAAAACAGAACAGAATACCAATATTAATACCAATCCTGACTATATGCAACTTTTAACTCTTACAAGTAGTCTCTGTAAGTGATATGTACACATCTATAGGATACCCTCAATCCTACACAGCTCAATTCAATGGTCGAGTTTATCCCTCTTCCTCATCCTGAGGTCTCTGTAATGATTCCTACATTGTTCAGCAGTGCAAGGGATACTGGTAGCACTGGTCAGAGCCTGGGTCAGAGTATTTCAAGCCACTGCCTTGTAATCTGAACCACGATAGTCCTTCTGCAAAAGCCTGGGCCCATTTTCATTCACTAGGAGTCCAACAAACAATTTGGACTCCTGGACACCCTATCTTTGAGCACAGAATCTATAAACCTCTTCAGAAATGCCTGCTATACCTACCACAGATGAAGACCAATGTTGAATGATGTTTTCCCACCCACTGCAGATATCAAGCTTACTGGGAATGCACACTTTCTGGTTTTGCAACATTTGAAAGTGCTGTGCTTCACTTACCATCACGCAAACAGGTTGTGTGAGAGTGCACACTGCCAAATATATTTGAGAGATGACCAGTAGTATATGTTTGTGGCTGTTTAGGTGCTGTCTGCTACCTGGGTGGCCCATTTGTCAGGTTTGGGCACTCCCACTCCATGCACAAATGAGAAGCGCATAGCCAAAACCATTTGTACTAAGCTGTGCATTACGCAAACAGTGGTCTAAAAAAAAATATATATATATATATATATATATATATATATATATATATAAGTGGCCACGGTGGTGCAGCGGTTAGCGTTGCCACCTCACAGCAAGAGGTTCTCTGGTTCAATTCTCGGCTGGGGTGCCTTCTGTGCGGAGTCTGCATGTCCTCCCTGTGGTTGCGTGGGCTTCCTCCGGGTGCTCCGTTTTCCTCCCACATCTGAAAGACATGCAGTAGGTGAATTGGATGCTCTAAATTGGCCCTAGGTGTGAGTGTGTGCATGTGTGTGCCTTCTGTGGAAGGTTGGGCGCCAGGCTGGCAGCTCGACACCTTAAAACTCCATTGCCAATCATGAGTGGACAGATGATCTGCTGAAAGAAGAAGAAGATATATATATATATATATATATATATATATATATATATATATATATATATATATATATATATATATGGGTCTACCTGACATGGTCGACAGTTCATATGGTCGACAGTTCATTTGATCGACAAGCATTTTAGGTGGGGGGCTTCACCCCCCCCCAATGTGGGGGGCTGTGCCCCACACACCTCCCCTAATTATATATATCAACTCCAGGGTCACACAACATTGGGGAAGGGGGCAAATGCTTGTCGATCAAATGAACTGTCGACCAACTAAACAGTCGATCATATGAACTGTCGACCAAGTCATATAGACCCATATATATATATATATATATATATACAACATATATATAAAAAAGGAGAAATAGTTGAAAGTTGACATGAGAAAAATCAATCTATGACATCCATAGTAGAAAATGCTAGTACATATGAGATATGACTACATACATCTAGATCCCAATTCTCACAGTGCTCCCTTTG
The DNA here is from genome assembly GCF_019279795.1 of Protopterus annectens. Classification (NCBI taxonomy): domain Eukaryota; kingdom Metazoa; phylum Chordata; order Ceratodontiformes; family Protopteridae; genus Protopterus; species Protopterus annectens. Next base: position 1,328,408,180 of record NC_056729.1, on the reverse strand, counting down.
GTATGTACCTAAACAGGTATATCCAGCAAATGGAACATCCACAGAGGTTCCTCACTAAAAGAATTCAAGGCGTAAGTAATATGTCCTATGCAGACCGCCTCAAGGCCCTATCCCTGTATTCTGTCTCCTACAGGCTTTTGAGGGAAGATCTATGCCTGGCATACAGGACATTGTCAGATCCCACTCTGATGGACCTCCTCAAAACAAACAGTACCAGAATTACCCATTCTAAAGACTTAAACCTTGCCTGTGATATAAATAGGACCTGCTGGAGAGATAGGTATGTATCCCCAAGACTACCCCGTTTATGGAATAGGCTCCACATCCATGTGAAGCAGAGTTCCTCCTTAATCCAAGTCAAGAGCAACTTGGACAATTGGCTAGGAAACCTGAAATTCATCCCTGGTTTGGCACCTATGTTCATAGGTTCATAGGTAGGTAGTAGGCTATTAACCCTAGTGCCTATATAAGCCTAGCCAAAAAGGTATCCTGGCTTTCACCACCCAAGAAAATTATTTTCCTATGCCCCTGTCGAGCAGAGCCACAGAAGTGATCGAATTTCCTATTTCTCATCCAATCATCAGGATTTTTCTTGAAGAGTGCTAATGAGGAGCTTTGTTTGATACAGTTAGGTAGTTTGTTCCAGAGTATGGGAAGTTTCTGTGACAGGAATATATCCCTCCAGCATGTTCTGTTTATTGTGGTGACAAGGTTTAGGTCCCTAGAGCATGTAGCTTGGAGGGACTGGGATTTCTTTAAGTGGAGCATGTCCAAAACCTCTGGGTTTGACATAACTTTGTATGTTAGGCAGAGATTTCCTTTGAGTAGGTGATATGCGATTGAGTAAAGCTGGAGTTTTTTGAGACGGTCTGCATAGGGCATCTGTTTGAGGCTGGTAATCCTCTTTGTGAAGTATTTCTGCGGCCTTTCCAGTTGTTGTAGATGTCTTGTGAGGTACATGCTAAAAGGGGCATTGTACTTTATAATGGGTCTAATGAGTGATGAGTAGAGGATAGGAATTACCTTTTTTCTCCTGGATGAGAAACCTTTTGTGATGAGGTGTGCCACGTAGAAGGATTTCCTGATTACTGTGGTAATGTGATTATCAAAGGAGAGACTACTGTCCACCTGTGTCTGAAGGTCTCTTATCAGTATTAATTAGACTACCGCCTATGTGGTAGTTCATGGGTACAGAGTTTTTACCAAATGGGATGACAATGCACTTTTTGGCATTAAGCTTGAGGTCATGGCTTTGACACCCATTATCTGTCTCAGTGAGGCCCTTTTGTAGGATGTCCACATCATTAGGAGTTTCGATTATGGCTCCTAGTTTGCAGTCATCTGCAAACTTCATTAGCCAAAGAGCTTCTGTGTTAGCCTGAACATCAGAGAAGTAGATACCAAACAGGAGAGGACCCAGGACTGAACCCTGTGGTACTCCACTTGTCACTGGTCTGAAGTCGGATTTGGAGTCTACTACTTTCAGTGTGGATTCTGCCAGTGTCTCTGATGCAAACAGGTAACCTGTAAATGGTTCATCTTCCAGGCTCATACTTATACTTATCAATGGTATCAGAACTCATAAGAGATTTGGGATGCATGCCTGGGCTTAAAAAGGCCCTTGTGGTCATTAGCCTAGTGAACAACTATGACCCTATGAACCGCATCAATGCGCCATCAGAAAAAAGTGTGTGTGTGTGTGGGGGGGGGGGGGGGCTTAGCCATCTTTGCCACACAAAAAGCTTTGCACCAAATGCATGAAGAAATTCCTCACACAACCAACTGCAGTTGAATGTACACTATTAAGGCATGACCTGTAATTTGTAAATGTATTATATTTAATATATATGGATATGGTGCACTTAATAATCACACAACCTGTTATGATTATTCCTTGCAAATATACAGCTGTGTCCTATCTTTTTGTGTTTCATGGTCATTTATCAGTTATCTGACTAGTACTCAGAGACATGCAGTGTGTAATCCACTGTATATTATTTACCTTAAAATGTGTGAGAATATTAACTGGGAACACTATGATATTTATTTATTATTTATTTGCAGTTGGTTTACCAGGATAGTCCATTGGGCCAAAATGAACCCATTTTCAATGGAGTCCTGTGGAGAAAAGCTCTAAAAACAATCTAGGTACATACAGTAGGTTACTAATGATAATTATACAAATGTAAAAGATTCAAGCAAATAATTTCAAAAGTACAGTAGACATTAGAAACAATACAGACTAGTGATGAAACTTGGAGATGTTATAGACCAAGAAAAGGAATATTGCAAAGTGATACAGAGTAGTTATTACTTAAGAAGCATAAACTTAATAGGTGCAGTCTAGTACATTCTTTGCAGATACCATGGTAATAATAATGTGAGTTAGGGGAAATAATAAGGAAAATTGCTGGAGTAAACATGGGAGAGAAGGAAGATGAAAATTGCCAGTGTTAGTTAAGTGGGTTGGGAGCAAGAGTATTCCCACTGGGATACTAGATGTGCGTGAAGAGATTTTTTGAACATATAATGGTTAGAGGTGGTGTGAATGGATGGTGGTAGTGAGTTCCAAAGGTGAGCTAGGCTATAGGAAAGTAGGTTTTTGCCTGGGGGACGAGTTGGTTTGTGCACTTCTAATAGATTTTGATTGTTTGACCTTAATACTCTATCAGGTAGGTGCATCTTAAAGGCAGAAGACAGGGAGGGACAGAGAGAGGGGTTGAAAATGAGCTTGTGGGTAAGAGCTAGCTGAGTATAGGTGAGATGATTGTGTAGTTCTAGCCATTTTAGTTTTTGGAGAGAGGAACAGTGGTGGGTGGAGGACTTATGGCTGTTAGCGAACTTGGCGATTTTGTTGTAGCAAGAGGAAAGTTATTTTTTTAGAGAGGACTGAAGATTAGTTAGGAGTGGAGCTCCATAGAGAAGGGAGCGGATAAGAAAGGAAGTAGAGAGAGTGATTTTGGTGGTGGGTGTAAGGTACTGATTTTGTCGGTATAGCATACCTAGTTTTTGATGGGTTTTTTTTTGATATTTAATTGTAGATGGGAGTTGAAATTGAGCTGGCTGTCAATTTGGACCCCAAGTAACTTGGCTTCTGACACCAGTTCCAGAAGTGAGTTATTCTGATTAGTAATCGAGAATGTGTTTATATCGAAAGAAGTGACTTTAGAGGGGGTAAATACCATTAATTTAGTTTTAGAAGCATTGAGTGCTAGGTGGTTTATTTTCATCCATTGCTCAGTGATTGAAAAAGCATCTTGCGTAAGCTTTAGGAGTATGGGGGTAGATGTGGCAGAGCAGATAATGGTAGAATCATCTGCATATTGGATGATGTTTGAGAATGGGATAGATTTGCAGAAATCATTTATAAATATGTTGAAGAGAAGGGGACCTAGTATGGAGCCTTGGGGGACTCCAGTGGGGGTATTAAGAAATGAGGAGGTAGCCTTTTTCCATTTTACTGCTTGATATCTATTGGATAAGTAGCTGGAGAACCAGTTCAAAGAGGAGGGAGATAGGTTAAGTTTTGAGAGTTTAGTTAAGAGCAGGCTGTGTGAGATAGTGTCAAAGGCCTTAGAGAGGTCAAGTAGTAGGGTAGAAACAATTAGGCCAGAGTCACGAGCTTTATTTACAGTTTCAAGAAAGGAGAGGAGGGCTGTCATGGTGCTATGATTTGGTCTGAATCCATGTTGTGTGGGAGTTGGAAGGTTATTATCTAAGAGATGTGGTAGGAGTTGAAGTTGGACACACTTTTCTAGAAGTTTAGAAATGGGAGACAGGACAGCAATGGGTCGGAAGTTAGTAACATTGTTATTGTTGCCACCTTTATGTAAATGTATGATAAAGGCCTGTTTCCAGATTTGGGGTACTGTACATTCTTGGATGGAGCGGTTGATTAAAATGCTTATGGGATAGGCAATTGCTTCAGCAGCTATGCTAAGAAAGTAAGAAGGGATGTTATCAGGTGCGTTAGTGCATGGCTTCAAATTCAGAAGGAGTTTCTTTATAGTAGAAGTAGGTATAGGTTTTAATGAGAATAAAGGAGAGTGGGGAGAGGGAGTATTAGGGGGTGGTGAAGATGATGTGGAAGTTAGAATAGGAGAAGAGGTAGAGGGTAGAGAGTTAGTAGATGGGAATGAGGGAGTAGTAGCAGTGCAGGGTAGATTGTTGGTAGGGGAGGGTGGGGGCGTATTAGAGAATGAGGTGGTACTAGAGAATGAAGAGGTTAATTTGGCAATAGATTCAATGAAAAAGGAGTTAAATTGGGTAGTTAAGTCTAATTCAGAAGCATTAGGGTCTGGGGTAGGGGTGTGTGATTTGCTGGGGTTATGGAGAGTGGAGATACCTTTGCAGAATTTCTGAGAGTTTGTTTTATTATTGTTTTGGAGTATAGAGAAGTAATTTTGTCGATCAGAGATGATAAGCTTTTTTACTTTATTTCAAAGTGTTTTGTATTCATTGTGGAGTGGGGGGTCTTGTTTTTCTGATAGAGTGCCCAGGCTTTATCTCTATGGCGCATGGTTGCTAGCATGTTTTTGGTAAGCCAAGTGGCGGATTTAATTTTTATTCTCTTCGTCCTTAAGGGAGTGTGAGAGTCTAGTAGTTTTAAGAATGTTGAGTTGAAGTGGCCAACTGCGTTATCTAAAGATAATGTTTTTAGACAATTCCAGTTTATTGCTTTTAGAGAGTTTGAAAAGGTTGTTGGGTTAAAGTTTTTATGGTTACGGGTAGTAATATAATTATGGGTGCGATATGGGATTGAGGGGAGTCGGTGAGTGAAGATGGGTATGTGGTCACTTAGGGGGTCGGGAAGAGTGCCACTGTCAGAAAAATAGTGGGGATGTGAGACTAGAATCCAGTCTAGAATACTGCCGCTAGAGAGGTTTTTTGAGGGGTGTGTTACAGAGTTGATTAGCTGGGAAAAATTGTAGAAGTTGATGTTAAGAGAGTTAGTTGAAGACTGAATGGAGGCCCAGTTTAATATCCACATCTCCTAAGATTATGGTTTCATTGCTAATGTTATTGGAGAGCCAGGAGAGGATATCTTCAAGTGTGGAAATATTATCCCCTGGGGGGATGTAGAGGGATGCTAGACATATGTGTTTGTGTTTGTTTACTTGAAGTAGAGTGAGGAGTAGTTCAGCGTTGTTAAAGTGTGGAATAGGTTTGTTGTAGGGAGTAACTAACAAGGAGGATGAGTATAGGAGAGCTACTCCTCCACTTTTTTTGTGGGACCTGTCTTTTCTAATGATAGAATAGTTAGATATGCAGCTGCCATCAAATGAAGGGCAGGTTGGATGGCACAGATGAGCACAGACTGCTGTTTTGTGGGGGACGGGAAGTAAAGGTTGGTTCCCTTCATGCCACATGCAAGGGTACACTGTTCTTTTGAGGGGAGTGGACCCAGGCTGAGCTACTATTATGGCACAAACAAGGATATGTTGCTCTTGTTACTCTCCTTGTTTTGCGCCCTGCCTGTTTGATCTTGTGAGTTTGTTGATGCCGGAAACTGCTATGTGTCTCATTACTTTCTAACATCTCTCTGTTATGATTTCCCATTACAAATGTATGATGCTAAACTGAGGGCATGCAGTGATCATCAGTACTTTGAGGAAGTATCAATATCTGAATCTTTGTGGCCTGAGACCTACTACTTGCTAATGGACACATACAAGTCAAATAACACTCTGCTGTCACATTAATTCATTACATTAATTTCTGTACAAATCTCTCACTTTGCAGTTGCTTACTTTACCAAGTGATGAAATATAATGACATGTCATAATATTATTATACAATACAGTACATGTTTAGGACTTACTTTGTAAATACAACAATTGCCACAGTGTTAATTCAGTACTAACTGTGATGCAAGCAGTACACATCCAATACATGGGTGGTAAAGGCTCTGGCTCTGAGATGAGGCTGGCAAAGGTCACAGAGTTCCTGTATTGTCTCACTGTCCACCCTGTAGCACTCTAGAATGTCCACGTTGTGTATGTTATGACAAGTTAAATGTGGCCTGAAAAGTCTTCTCTGTCTTGGCCTAGGCCTATTGGCAGCAGCAGCAGGATTGCGTGCAGCCTGTAGCACATACAAGCAGAGTTAAGCAGCAGCGACTCCTAACATTCTGTCTGTGTAGAATTTCTGTGTCTGTACTCCACTACTTTTGAAATCCACAGGAAAAAACAGCATAGAGTCTGCATGGTTGCTTTATAACTTGTAAATAGCTCTACCAGAGAGGTTGACTAGCATGCAGTTCAGCTGCTTATGCTGTAAATAGCATCTCTGAAACAGAGGCTAAGACTGATAAAATCTATTAATAATTGTCTCCATTATAAAAAAGCTAGCCAAACTGATGGTGAGGACACTTGCTATATGCTTGCAAGACTTAAAAAAAGAAAAAAATTCCAAAGATATCTTTAAAGACAAGTATTGAACTCCAGGAGGTATGATCCCACTTTGTTGCCTACATAATGCATATGCTGGAATATATTAATGAATAATGTGAAGCCAAGCCTTTTACACTGTTATCTGTATGCATTAGTTAGAAGAGTACTGATGGCATGGCCATGTTTTTCAAGCCGTTTCAGAGGTACAAATGATTGACAATACATGAAAATAATAAGATGTGTGATACATATGTACAAATGTTTCAGGGACATGTCCTTTGAATACATGTTTAGTATTTCAGAGATGTTTTATTAGAAAAATGGTTCATGTGCCTATTCTTTTGTGGGTGGGAGAGCAAAGAAAAGTTATTGTTATGTCACAGACTAGAAGGGACTGTTCTTTTTGGGGGGTGTGAGAGTTGAGTTACTGCTATGGCACATGCAAGGATATGTTGCTCTTTCTATTCTCCTTGTTTTGCATCTTGCCTGTCATTAATATTTCACATCTGTAGATACTTCATGTTTTTTCAGTGGGTACTACTGACTGCCTACCTCTGCTGTTTTATCTGGTAACAATTACTTTGTAATTATGTGATACTTATGTGTATTATCATTCTGTTGTCTTTTAGGATGCACAGTATCATTGAGACAGAGACCCCAGTCCCCCTTCAGTGAAGCCAAAAATAATATCATTGTTGTCATCTTCCATCAACATGAAGTATTTCTTCTGGGAAGGGGTCATCCAAATATACCAGAAAGGTTCAGAGTATGGTACCAGATCATTGCCAACATAAATTCTGTGGGTGGCCACAGCTGGACATAAGAGCAGGTGTGACACAGGGTTGCTGGCATGATTACCTCTGCACGGAGGTGTGCAGGTGTTGTTGTCCAAGACCAGAGGATAACGGGGGTTGGCCTGCTGCAAAACCACCTCTCACCCCCAGTGAGAAATTCCTGGTAAACATCTTCCAACAGGACAACTCACAGCAGAGTGGACCACAATATATCACTGATGTAGGCACAACTCCCTTGCAGTCCCAGGAGGAGCTTCCAAGAAGGCTTTGTTATATCACCAGTTGAATACTGTTGTATAGTAAAACAATTGAAATAAAAGTTACTTCTGTGTCACGTCTTTTTTTTGGGGGGAGGGTGATGATTGGGACAGTGATAAGCTCATTTTGGAGATATCAGGTGCGTTCTTGTAGAACATCCACCTAAGGCAGATATAGAGGAGTACATGTAGTACCCTCTTTCTGACTGTTAAATGTGATGATGTTGCCCTTACCACTTGTTTAACTTAGTTCAGGACTATCAGGAATCCAGCGACTTATGCGTCCTGCAGATGTTAAGCCAAATAAATTTGTTTCGGTACTGCAGATCAATTTAAAGAAATATCATAATGTGCCATTTTAGGCCTGTTTGTGTGTATTGCTGTACTGTCTGTAATAGTGAAAGCACTGTTAGTTGTTTAGCATATATTGCACCATAGTAGTGTAGGTATTAAAGTATGTCTGTTTTTCTCTCATTTTATCACAGGTGATCATGACAGTAGGAGTGTGGCCCTGTGCCACCTGATGTCAGTGTTTCATCAGATACTGATGATAATAGTGGCAACAGTGATGCAGTTGTGGGGGTGCAGATGTTTATTTTCCATGGACACAGCCAGTAGGCGTATACCTACCCAGTCCACTGAGCCTACAGATATAGGACAGGTGGAGGGCGAGGACACTGAGCAAGGAAGTGTAACTACTGTGGCTTCAATGCCTATTGAGCTTGGCCTTAGCCAAAGCCTTGGTGAGGTGCCATGCAGGAGGGTTCCTATGGGTGCTCAGAGGGGGCCTGCTGTCCCTCCTCCACCTGGTACAGATGCCTCTTCCCATGTCACTCAACATATGTTTAGGGTCATCGTGGAAGCACAGGTACATTCAGAAAGGTGATCCAGACACATGCTCAGGGTTGTAGATGTGGTACAGTCTGACATGCTTTACTGCCTTCACCATGTCAGCAATTCACTGGATCAGATGAATGACATATTGGAACAAGGGGTGTCTGTGGTGGTCTGAGGGGTGTCTGATATGGAACAAGCAGTTCCTGTGATGGAACATCTGCTGGGAGTGGAATGCCATCCTTGTGGGTGTAGGTCAGTCACAACATCTGCTGATAGCCAATGTGCCTATGCCTGATCATGTTCCCATAGTGGCAATACTTCTGCTGGTCCATCGGTGAGTGTGCTGTCCACACTCAGACATAGCAAGCCATGGGGTTGTGGTCTTCTGCATTCCCATGAGGGGAACATGTAGACAGACATCAGTCACACTCAGGTAGCAGCACTACATCTGACCTTGGGCATGCAGTTGCCAGTGCAACTCCTGGCAGAGCCAGTTCTTGTAGTCGGGGCTGACAAATCTGTCCAACATACAAAGACATAGAGCTAGCACTGAGCTTGGCTGTGTACATGCAGACTCTCACACACCACTTTCACATGGAGGACTGCTACAGACACACATACAACATTTACATGGTTCAGGAGCTGCCTGCTTCACTTTCTTCCTCACACACACTCACCAACCTGTTGTGTGAGCCTAGGCCTCCCCTCCCCATACACACACACACAATATCCTGTGCAAGTGATGATAACTGTGCCATATCCTTGTTTTCTCTCTCTTTCAAATTCAGGGCTACAAAAGCTTTGTGTCTGATACACAGGGTGCATAGCTACATTAGTGACTAGTATATCTGCATCTCTGTTGTTGAAATGATAATTGTATCTGTCACTTATATTTGCCTTGCCAAATCATGCAGTGGATAGCATCATCATGTCAGTACTTTCCAGTGTATTCTCTTGTAGGGCTGTAAAGTCAGGAACTGTAATGTGTTTCATTACTTTCTAACTTTTCTCTTTAATGTTTTCTAGTACATATGTATGGTGCATGTCATAAGACACCTTTACATTCAGATCTCAGGATTGTATGACGGCACTGTAGTGAAACACATCAGAACAGTAATACAGTATAATGCTCTCTTTTGCATGAACCTCACCAGAGACATGTAGCGGCTGGATAGATCACAGGGCTTTTTCATCAAGATAACACAAGTTCTACTGACCATGACATGATGTATGCGGGTAGATTAAAAGACATGTCACTGTCATCTGTCTGGTATTGCATTAAATTGTAGCTGTTATTCTAACCCTCATACTTTTGGTTTAAGCACTTGGGCTTCAGGCCAGTTATCTCACATTAAGAAGGTTTGTAGTCTACACTCTTGTGGCAGAAGAGAATAGCCTACACTCTTTAAGCTGGGAACTGCTGGTTGAAGGCTTATTGTGTCTGTTATTCTGAAGATGTCTTAGTTCTGGTTTAAGCACTTGGGTTCCAGACCACTTATTTCACACTAGGAAGGTGTGTGGTCTACACTCTCGTTGGAATATTCTACTGAACTGCTGCTTTATTTAAACTGTTATTTTTGCTGTTGTGATTGTGATTTTATGCACTTTGAATTTCTAGTACTTCTGCATTTTATAGCATAGGTTACATTCAGGCTTGCAGAATCTAGACTGGTTGATATCATTTGATCACTAAAACTAGCCATCTTAGGTTCATAGGTTCATAGGTTGAAACTAAGCTATCGGCCCTAGGGCCTATGCAAGTCTAGCCATAACAATTCCCTGGATATTTCTTCCCACAATATTTACTTCTCTGGACCCCTGTCTAGCAGGGCAACTGACATGATCCCCGGGGTGAGTTTCCTATCTCCCATCCAATCATCAAGGTTCCCTTTAAAGAGGGCCAATGAGGCGCTCTGCTTGACATGTATGGGCAGTCTATTCCAGAGTATGGGGAGTCTCTCTGTCAGGAACCTATCCCTCCAGCATGTTTTGTTTATTGTGATGACAAGGTTTTGATCCCTGGAGCGTGTGGCTCTGAGGGATTGGGATTTCTTTAAGTGGAGCAACTGTACAGATTTTCGCAGAGTGTCCAGATTTTTCCCTCATATTTTTGATCTGTTCTTCATAAAATTTGTCATTTTCTGGATTTTTGTGGCAATTCAGTGAAGACTGACTTCACTAAATGATAACAGTCATTTGAGTTTCAGGCTTCATAAACTTCAGAAAATGCATGGTAACTCAAGACCTTTTCTAGCAACTTTCTAAGCTTATGACAGCAATATTTAAAATTTGTCCATGTTTTTGGGGCTTTGTACCCCCATTACTTTTGGTTTTGTCCAGATTTTTTGTGCTAAGAGATTGAAAGTTATGTGTTACATTAAGAAGGCCGCCCTGCAGATTGCTGGAATAAGGCTCAGTCATGGTCTTTCCCTTTGTTTACTTTTTAAAATCATTTAACTTCACTTGTATTCCAGTGTCATGTTTGGCCTGGTTTATACTCAGTTTACCGGAGCTGCTTAGAGCTTGCACTGCTGCCCTGTGAGCAACTACCCCTAGCCCTCTACAGAATAGATGATTTTTGTTAGTCTTACAGCAAAACCTGGTCCACCCACTCCTCACTAGTTACTACAGTATACACCTTCCATAATGAACGGACAGTTTCCCACCATTTCTCCAGGTAGCCTGATTGATATGGGCATCCTCAGGCAATGTAGCAATTGCCTCATGTATATTGACAACCAGTTACTTCTAAAACAAACTAACACAACATTTGAGAGCTGTATCTATACTTTGAATTTGGAATCAATTCTCTCACATAACATCAAACCAGATATCAAACATGTTGTCAGTGCACATACTTCACCTCTTGCACATAACAAACTCACAACGCATAAACCCACATGCATGGAGGTACTCACTAGAAGTCTACCTAAAGATCAGAGACCTCCAAAGCGCAAATCTCCTGCACACACTGCAGACACAACAGAATCCATTGCACATAATAATACACACAACAGTGTCTCAGCCAATAAGCCCTTAAGGCAAAACACCTCAAAACCAAATACCTTGGTCATAAGCCACTCCATAGTGAAAAATACAGATGTCCCCCTCACCAGGCTGTACAAGGAGAAGGTCATGGTCAACTTTCTGTCAGACGCCACTATCCATCAGATCATGCATGCCCTCGAGTCTCTCAACAACAAGTACTGCTATGACTCTGTCACAGTCCATGCTGGAGTGAATGACTGGAGACATGTTTCACTGTCCTATATGAAAAGAGACATGACTGAGCTCACAGATTATCTGTTCCAGACAGATATACCCCCAACCCTAAGCAGCCATCATCCTGGTTGAAGGTGGAATGCTGTTTTGGGCTAGGTGGAATGTTGCTTAGCTATGTCTCTAGCCCTAAGCAGCATTCCACCTTCACCCAGGATGATGGCTCAATATAAATAAAACATGATTGACTTGAACAACTGACTTAGCTTCTGTTGTCAATCCAAGGGGATCCAATATATGTCAGCTGTTGAAGAGATGGTCGACAGACCATGCTGCTGTCCCAGAGATGGTCTTCATCTATCGCCTCTTGGCTTTTGGTTACTGGCAAAGGTACTTGCCTCCCCATAGAAGCTTTTTTATGCAGTGTCAGAACAGTTAAATTCCTGACGTAAACAAATCCACTAGACAAACAAAAGGTTATGCTGCTTAATGCAAGGAGTATAAATCAGAAACTGCACTCACTGGAAGCCCTCCTTACCTTGGAAGATGCCTATGTCTGTGCAGTCACAGAGACATGGTTCAAGGCCACAGAGAGTCCCAAGGCTACAATACCTTACACACGTTCAGACCTCAAAACAATCATGAAAAAACCAATGACAGAAGTATATACATTTTCATTAAAGAGAAATACACCTGAAGATTGGTCAAACAATGCTACTCCATAGCATTACTCCATGTCCAACTGACTGTATGTAAAACTCCCTTCTATATCATTGTTAGTTATAGGTCCCCCACCATGAACCACAAGAACCACTTTGCCTACTTGGATCTAAATGAGTCACTCACTATACAGGCAAACACATTGGCCATATGTGATTTCAACTATCTTTCCATCAACTGGGAGTCATATATGCCCTCAGATATGCTCGCCTAAAGTTTCCTGGACTTTGTTAAAATAAATGCTCTGTAACATATATTCTGCAGCTCCACAAGGGGATCGAATGTTCTAGAGATAGTATTCACCAACACAGGGGGACTATGCACTCCCCCTGTGTGTTGCCCATCTTGGTTAGGTCGGATCAGAATTCAGTCTCGTTCAAGTTAATGAGCATACCTGACCCCAGCCCAAGAGCAAAAAAAAAAGGATGAAAATTTTCTCCAAAGCAAGCTATAACCTCCTAAGCAATGCCATAAATAGTTGTAACCCCCCCCACTACCACTGTCAACAATGACTGCTATACAGAGGTGTACACAATTGACCTGTATAAACACCTATACAAATGTATAGGCTCAGCTGAATCTGAAAGGATCCAAACAAGGTCCTCACAAAAAAAGCAAGCCACCCTAGTGAGCATCAAGCATAAACAGGTTATACAACAAGTGGAAGACACTAATGTCTAAGAACAAGAGGGAACTGACTCACTAGAGGAAGGACTCCCTCCACAACTTGAACAGGCAAATTAGCTATCTTGTGAAGTCCTCTAAAGCCAAGTATGAAGCTAAATTAGCATCCTTAGCTAAAGATAATCAAGAGGCATTCTTTAGCTAAGTCAGAAATCTAAAAGGGAAGAGCCAGCTTTGTGCCAAACTAGCACTGGACATTACTACTCATACTGACCCTGAGGATATCGCCAACCTGCTAGCAGAGAGATTTGGGGGAAAACTTCACCCCCCTCCCCCCCCCGTCCCCACTAGACATACCACAAAGCATATCTGTCACCAGTCTCCTAAGTAGTATCTCCAATGAGCAGTTCATAACCGCACTCTCCATGGCCAAAATCACAGCCTCTATGAGATTGACTAATATCTCAGGCTGCCTACTAAATGGTCTGAAACAGGACCTAGCAGAACAGTTGTCACTCTCTTCATCTACAGTGTAATAAGTGGCTTTGTCCCAGCAGAGTGGAAAACAGCAACAGTAATTCCCTTGCACAAAAAGTTTCCATCAACTGACCCTGGGAACTATAGATCCATATGCCTAATCAGCCTTATCTGCAAGGCTATGAAGACAATCATCATGGACCTTATCAACAAAGACATAGGTGACCTTCAAACACTTGGGCTAATACAATTTGGTTTTGTTAAGGGTAGATCATGCTTATTAAACCTGGAGGACCTCTTGAAGGCAAAACACTACATACAGCCTATCTTGACTTAGCCAATGCGTTTGACACAGTCCCCCACTCAGGCATCACTGAGAAACTCACACAGCTGGGAATTAACCCATATGTCACTAGATGGGTAGCCAACTGTATCACTGACAAAACACATACAGTCAGTTGGGGATTGCACCTCAACCAGCAGACCAGTTACCACTGGTGTACCACAGGGATCTGTGCTGGGCCCCCCTACTGTTTGGAATGTATTTCTCAGAAGTCCAGAGGAAAACAGATTGCCTGTGGCTTACCATGTTTGCTGATGACTGCAAACTGGGTGCAGTCATTGTGTCCCCAATGATGTTGACATACTACAAAAAGGACATGCACAGAGAAATGATTGGTGCCAAAGCTGTGGACTCAAAACAAACACAAAATAATGCATTATCATCCTTTTTGGCAAAGGGAAAGTACCTGCAAATTTCAATATTAAGAGTACCCTCTTCAACTCAAACCCTGTGGAGAGAGATTTGGGAACACAGATTGATAACAACTTTAACTTCGATCACCATGTATCCAAAGTGGTAAGGAAGGCCTTCTATGTTGCATATCTCAAAAGTAAGAGCATTACATCCAGAGCTAAGGATGTTATAACTCCCCTATAATCATCCCTAATCAGACCACTAATAGGCTCATAGGTTCATAGGTAGGTACTAGGCTATTTCCCCAAGGGCCTAAATAAGCCTAGCCAACAAGATTCCCTGGCTTATCCCACCCAAGAAAGATAATTTCCTGTGCCCCTGTTGTGCAGAGCCACAGAAGTGATCCCCGGGGTGTATTTCCTATTTCCCATCCACTCAACAAGATTTTTCTTGAAGAGTGCTAATGAGGTATTTTGCTTGACATAGATGGGTAGCTTGTTCCAGAGTACAGGAAGTCTCTGGGACAGGAATCTATCCCTCCAGCATGTCCTGTTTATTGTGGTGACAAGGTTTAGGTCCCTAGAGCATGTAGCTCAGAGGGATTAGGAATTATTTAGGTGTAGCATGTCCAACAGCTCTGGGTTTAACTTAGCTTTATATGTTAGGCAGAGATCTCCTCAGAGTAGGCGATATGCTACAGAGTAAAGCTGGAGTTTTTGAGATGGTCAGTGTAGGGCATCTGTTTGAGGCCAGTAATCCTCTTTCTGAGGTACTTCTGTGGCCTTTCCAACTGCTGAAGATGTCTTGTGAGGTACATTCCAAAAGGGCATTGTACTCTATAATGGGTATAATAAGTGCCGGGTACAGGGGAACAATGACCTCTTTTTTCCTGGATGAGGTGTGCCACATAGAAAGATTTGCTGACTACTGTGGTGATGTGATTATCAAAGGAGAGACTACTGTCCACCTGGGTCCCAAGATCTCTTATCACACATTTGGCATTAAGTAGACTGCCGTTTATGTGGTGGTTCTTGGGTACAGAGTTTTTACTAAAGGGGATGACAATGCACTTTTTGGCATTGAGCTTGAAGCCATGCCTTTGACACCAGGCATCTGTCTCAGCAAAGTCCTTCTGTAGGATGTCCACATCATTTGGGGACTCGACTATGGCTCGTAGTTTGCAGTCATCTGTGAACTTCATTAACCAGAGGCTTTCTGTGTTACCCTGTACTTCACAGAAGTAAATACCAAACAGGAGAGGTCCCAGGAATGAACCCTGTGGTACTCCATTCTCACTGGTTTGAAGTCAGATTTGGAGTCTGCAACTTTTACAGTGTGGGTTCTGTCAGTGAGCCAGTTGGCAATCCATCTTGTGACATAGGGATTTATACCTAGTTTAGTGAGTTTAGCTATAATTCCAAAATGGGGGATGGTGTCGAAAGCCTTGGTGAGGTCAAGATAGCCTGTGTGAACCATCTTACCCTCGTCTAGGGCTTTAGTGACTGCTTCAAAGAAGTCAATCACGTTCAGAAGGTATGATCTGCCTTTCACAAACATGAACTGGGTGGGGTCCAGAGTTTGGAGGTTACCAATGTCTTTGTTTATGAGTTCCATAATGATACGTTTCATGGCATTGCACACCATGCTTGTCAGGCTAATAGGGCGATAGTTCCCAGGATCAGTGGTGGCTCCCCCTTTGTGGAGTGGGATAACTGTTGCTGTGTGCCATTCATTGGGCACAAAGACTGATGTGAAACTATGATTGAACATGGTGCTTAGGTGGGGAGCCAGTTTGTTCTGAAGTTCGTGTAAAACACAGCCTGGGATGTTGTCCCATGGATGCTGTGTTTTTGGTTTTAGACAGTGCATGTTTTACCTGCATAGATGTGATTACAGGGATTCTGTATTCTTCCTGTATAGATATGGGCCCTTTAGGGGGTAAGAGGGGGGTAAAGTTAGCACTGAACCTATCTGCCAGGATGTTGGCAATATCAGTTGGTTCTGTATTTTTTATGAAGTTGTGCTGTAAGTCAGAGCAGATCTGGGTGTTGCCATTGAGATTCTTAACATAGCTATAGAATGCTTAGAATCAGTGGTGATTCTGTTTTCATAGCTAGCTTTGGAGGATCTTATAAGGGATCTCAGCTTCTTACTGAGGCTGACCAGGGAGCTCCTCCACTCATGGGATTTTACTCTCTTTTTTCAACAGTTTTTTCTGTTGTAGAGTTTGTTTATGGCAGGCACCACCAGACTGGCTTCCTTTTTTTGGACAATAGTGTCTCAGTTCTGTTTGGGATAGCACGATACATGCACTCATGCAAGTGCTTATAGAGTGCATTTCTGCAGGATTCAGCAGTCGTAACTGTATTGTCTATCTGCACGGGTGTCATGAAGTTCGCCACTTTTGTCTTAAGAAGCATGAAGTTGGCTTTGGAGAATTTTTTTACCGTGGTTTCCTTAATGGTGGTTGGGGGCAGGATGCGGATATCTAGGGTGATTAGCTTATGGTCAGATCTGACCAACGAGGAGCTGACTTCAGTTGTGGAACACCAGTCACTCATGTTGGTAATGACTAGGTCTAGGATATTGTTGTCCCTGGTGGGGGTGTGGATAAGTTGATCCAGGCCATTGAAATTTATGAATTCCAGAAAGCACTGAGTGAAGGAATTGGTACATGAGTAGTTTTCCCAGTTAATGGTGGGTAGTTGAAATTGCCCATTATTAGGGTGCTTGGTTGAACCCTAATATTTTCCAGTATATCAAGAAAAGAGGAGTGGGAATCCTGGGGTGCAGTGGGGGATCTGTAGCAAGCTACAATTTGGATTGCAGTTTTGCCCAGAGTTAGTTGCACTTGGATAACCTCGGATGCATTATGCTGCGCAACTAGCCTGGAGTTGTATATATCCTTAATGAATATGGACACACCTCCACTTTTGGTGTTCTGGCCCAAGTTAGATGGCCGAAAAGTGTGGTATGAGTTATAGCCTGGTAATACAGGGGTGCTCTCTAGAGCCTTGAACCAGGTCTCACACACTGCACAGATATCGATGTTCTCCATTTTAAGGAGTGCCTCAAGTAACTGCATTTTGGGAGTTAGACTTCTAGCATTGAGTAGCATTACCCTCAGTTTTTGCTTGCCTGTTCCTGTTACAGTGGTGACTTTATTTGAACCTTGCCTAAAAAAGGCACTATAGGGGTGGAAAGACCCTTAGCCAGTATCCAGAATCCCAGGGGCGACCGGTGCAGGCCATCTCTGGCAAAGCATGGTGGTCTGTTGACCATGTCATCCCAGGCAGACAGATACTGGATCCCCTTAGAATGACACCAGAAGCTTAGCCAATTGTTGAAGTCAATTATTTTGTCCTTGTACTGCGGTATCATTCTAGACAATGGCAGGATGCTACTCTGGGCTAGGGTCATTCCTGCCTGGGCTACAATATTGGAGAGCTCTTCCATGTCTCTTTTCATGTAGTCCAGGGAGGTACATCTCAGGTCGTTTATACCAACATGGACAATGACAGAGTCATATTTGCACTTGTTGTGGAGTGACATGAGTGCACGGGTTATGTCGTAGATCCTGGCACCCAATAGGCAGCTGACAGTAACCTTCTCCTTGTTTAGCCTGGTGAGTGAGACATCAGTGTGCCTGGCTACAGAGTCACCTATGACTAGTGTGTTGGGTACATTGTTTTGCCTTATGGGCTGTGGTTTATTGGCACACTGAGTCTGTGGGCTATGTGTCATTTGGGTTCTTTTGGGGGGTGGAGGTTGCTTGCATTTCTGCTTTAGAGGTCTCTGTTGCTTGAGCAGATTATTACTGAGAGCCTCCACAAATGTTTTTGTGTTTCTATGTGTGGACTTTGGTGGTGTAGGTTTAGTGGGACTATGTGATGAGTGTGGTTTGATGCAAGTGTTTACCTTCTACTCTTGACTGTCAAGTTCAGTCTTGGTTGGAGAGAGCTTTACCTCCACTTTGGCTAGATAAGTGCATCTCTCACAGGTTGCTGTGTTTGGTGGTAGGAGGAGAGGGTTGTCCGTGTACATAAGGCAGTTGCTACATTGCCCCAAGATGCCCAGATTCAGATAGACAGGCAAGAACACTGGGAGCTGACCCTTGGGCATGCCTGAATAACAATCTACTTTCCTCTAGACAAGTGAGGAAAGTGAGTATAAGTGATGTTCTTCTCTAAGCAAGTGAGGAAAGTAAGTACAAAAACTGTTTTCCTCTAGGTAGAGAGGAAGGTTGAGTGCTGTAATAATTTATAGCTTATTTAGTGCTAACAACAAGTTCTGAACAAGTGCTGAGCATGAATAAGCAAATTAAAATGCTAAAACTAAGAATCTGAATCTGGATTTTGTGGTAGACAGGTGACCAAGTGCTTACCACTCCCACTGATAAGATAGAATGCTTCGCTCCAACACAGAAAGGCTTGGGGGGGGATAAGAAGCTTACAAACAGTCCTGGATACAACAAATCTGTATCCGGACTAGACTAGTTACAGAAAAGGTGGGAAACAAGTGCAAATGTGGGCTTTTAGACCAGAAAGTTGAAAGAGATAAAAAAACTGCCCAAACAGCCAATAAACTACAATTTATGGGCCAGAAGAGATAGGGTACCTAGTGCTTACCACTCCCACTGATAAGCTAGAAGGCTTCCATCCAACACAGAAAGGCTTGGGGGCTCAGAAGCTTACAAGCAGTCCTGGATACAGCAAATCTTTATCTGGACTAGACTAGTTACAGTAAAGATGGGAAACATGCACAAATGTGGGCTTTTAAACCAGTAAGTTGAAAGAGATTGAAAAACTGCCAAATGGCCAATAAACTACAATTTCTGGGGCAGAAACCACTCTTGTGGCAGATAGGCTACCTAGTGCTTACCACTCCCACTGATAAGCTAGAAATCTTCCCTCCAACACAGAAAGGCTTGGGGGCTCAGAAGCTTACAAACAGTCCTGGATACAGCAAATCTGTATCTGGACTAGACTAGTTACAGGAAAGGTGGAAAACAAGCACAAATACGGGATTTTAAAAAAGAAAGTTGAAAGATATGGAAAAACTGCCAAACTGACAATAAACTACAATTTCTGGGCCAGAAACCACTCTTGTGGTGGATTGGCTACCTAGTGCTTACCACTCCCACTGATAAGATAGAAGGCTTCCCTCCAACACAGAAAGGCTTTGGGGCTCAGAAGCTTACAAACTGTCCAGGATACAGCAAATCTGTATCTGTACTAGACTAGTTACAGGAAATGCAGGAAATAGGCTTAGAAATGTTTTATTTATTTTTTTTGGAAAGTGGAAAGGGAGAAAGGAGAAACAGAAGATAATTCAAAATTAAGGACCTAAGTGGCTTGCCATTCACAAATTTTCTCTCTGTATTAGGTAAAATGAGCTAGTGACACTAGACTGGAATAGAGTTGGGATAGAGCTGAACAGATGGGACTGGTAGGAGTGTCTGAAGTCTAAATATGATCTCACTGTACTCGGTTGAGTGAGCAAATGAGATAGACCCAGGAGGAGTGTTCAAGCACAAATATACAGGAGGGGCGAGCAATTCCAATGCCACCAAGATTAATACCAAAACAAGAACAGGGAGGGAGGGTGGGAAACTTACTGAAGAGAGAGAGAGAGAGAGAGAGAGAGAGGCCATAGTATTCTACGAAACAATTAATAGAAAAATAAATAACTACAGAGAGTACAACAGTCCCTTCTGTATCTACCTCTTCAGATACCTGCAGCAGCTGGAGAGACCTCAGAGGTTTCTCACCAAGAAAATTCATGGCCTGCAACACATGACCTCCATCAACAGACTGAAGGCTCTGTTGCTGTACTCTGTATCTTATAGGCTGCTAAGAGGCAACTTGTGCCTGGTCTACAAAGCAGTCTCAGACCCTGCCCTAATGTAAATGCTGCACATCCACAAGTAACATAGGACAAGATTACCTCATGCTAAGGATCTTAACCTTGCCTGCAACATTAACAGGACATGCTGGAGAGACAGATATGTCTCCCAGAGATTGACACTTCTCTGGAAGAAACTCCCAATTCACATAAAATGGAGCTCCTCAGTCACTCTATTTAAGTGTAACTTAGACAACTGGATATGAGACCATAAATTTCTCCCAGGTGTGTCACCCATGTCCCTCTTGGATAAGGGCAGTTGGTACTGAACGTAGACTTGCGATGCAAATATAGACCATACAACTTGGTGAAATAAGGGACCAATGGGGTAGCGTGGCTAGGTTTATAAAGGCCCTAAGGTCAATCACCTAGTAACCTCCTATGAACCTACGGTGACATTTGCCTGGGCTCCAGGCCAGTGTCTGAACCTGCCCTGGTGGGATGGCTGCATATGCAATAATCTGATAGAGCTGATTACATCTGCACTGTCTGTTGAGCATATGGTGATAACAGTGTCCCACATGCTGGTGCAAAAGGCTCTCTGTAATGTCAGGTAACAGCTCACATACACACACACACACACACACACACACACACACACACACACACACACACACACACACACACACACACTTGACTGCTATGAGAACAGAACCCCTACCTATCTACACAGACTACAGAATTCAGTACTTTATGCAAGCATCATGGCAAAAGTGTGATTTTTGCATGGCTGCAGGTCAACTTATAGTGAATGACATCAGCAGGCCATGTGGAAGAAAAGAGGGTGGGAGGGCTGCATGAAATGGATATGTAGGCTTGTACAAGTATGAGAAGACTTGCAAGCCATGCCATTGGAGAAGTAAGTGTAGGATAGCATGCCAATTCTCCTGAGTAGAGATACACACACACACACACACACACACACACACACACACACACACACACACACACACACACACACACACACACACACACACACACACACACACACTTGACTGCAGTGAGAACAGAACCCCTACCTATTTAAGTACACAGGCTACAGAACACAGTATATTACACAAGCACCACAGCAGCAGTCTGACTTTTGCATGGCTGCAGGTCAACTTATAGTGGAGGGCATCAGCAGGCCATATGGGAGAAAAGAGGTTGGGAGGTCTACATGAAATGGATGTGTAGGCTTGTGCAAGTATCAAAAGATTAGCAAGCCAGACCATTGGAGAAGTAACTGTAGGATAGTGTGTCTATTTTGCTGAGTAAAGATACACGCACACACCTTGTTGACTGCAGTGAGAACAGAACCCTACATATCTAATTGCACAGAATACAGAATGCAGTTCTTTACACCAGCACCACAGCACCAGTCTAACTTTGACATGTCTGCAAGTCAGCTTATAATGGATGACATCAGCAGGCCATAAGGGAGACAAGAGGTTGGGAGGACTGCATGACATGGATGTGTAGGCTTGTGCAAGTATCAAAAGACTATCAAGCCATGCAATTGATGAAGTAACTATAGGATAACTCATCTATTCTGTAAAGTAGAGATGCACCCAAACACACACATACACACCCAGGTGACTGCAGTGAGAACATAACTCCTACCTATCAAAGTGCACAGACTCTGGAACTCAGTCCTTTATACAGGTGCCACTGCACAAATCTGACTTTTAAATGGATGCAGGTCTACCTATAGTGAATGACATCAGCAGTGCATATTGGAGAGAAAAAGGTGGGAGACCTGCCTGAAATAGATGTGCAGGCAGGTACAGGTATCACAATACCAGCAAATCATGCCATTGGAAAAGTAACTGTAGGATAGCACGGCTACTCTGCTGAGTAGACGCACTCTCACACACACACACACACACACACACACACACACACACACACACACACACACACACACACACACACACACACACACACACACACACACACACACACACACACACACACACACACACACACACACACACACACACACACACACACACACACACACAAAGTTGACAACAGAGAGAACAGTTGAGACAATTTTATTTTAGGCTTAGAATTTCCTTGTCTCTACTCCCATGGTCTTGAAGTATGCAGGGAAAAACAGAATGTAGGCTACATGGATGCTTTATAGCTTGTTGAATATCTCCACCATACTGAAAATCATCTGCTTATGCTGTAATTAGCACCTATGTAAATATATATGCTGCTTTACTGAATATATATCAACTCCATTAGTGGGCATTAGTGCACAATGTGCATCTACATGTCACTGCATGCACCTAAGCTGAAATACTCTATCCCTACACATACGCATGCTACCACAGGAACATTTATATGGCAAGCATCAAGAAACCCACCATTCATTCCTCTGCTTCCAGTTGTTGCACTAAGCAACACATCAACACAAACAGGGATGAAAATTAAAAATTATATTTGAACTTAAAGTGGATAGAGACAATACAGTCAAACAATAAAGAGGATGAAACAGAACTTGTGAGTTGTTCGCTGCTTATGTGCACTTTTACACTTCACATATCTATATGAACACCTCTGTAAGTGTTACCTGACACACACGCCTAGTGCCATCATTCAATGTTACCATGCATTCTACACAAACACTGTGAAAGTGCCTACACAAAGTGAACATCCCTACATAATTACACGTTTTTGGTATTCAGCAATTCTATTGAGTTCTGACATCATTTGCATTTTGAAAGTACTGTCAGCCCTGAATCTACATGGTCGGTAACCATGTAGACAGGGAAACTGAAGGAGACCCTAGTTTTGTACAGTCAAAGAAGGGTATTACTGAGGTATATTCTCCTGAGAGACTTGCTTGGCTACAAACATCTGCATTACAAGCTTAAGCTAAGTGAAACTTGCAGTAGTGAATTTTAGTCTTCTGTTAAGTACAAACTTGCAGTTTTAAAAGTACTGTATTTCCATTTGTTCTGTTTCCTAATTGTGTTTTTCTGAACAGTGTGCTGTGTGTCTCTCTGCAGTTATTTTGCTATAAGAGTGGGTGGTGTTACTTCTTTGTTATCTGATATTTAATAGCCTAGAGGGATTCCTCTTTACTTTAGGTGCTAGCCACAATGTTTGAGAAATCATTTTATGCTCAACTCCTGAGAGACTTGCTTGGCTATAAACATCTGCATTACAAGCTGAAGCTAGGTAAAACTTGCAGTAGTGAATTTTAGTCTTCTGTTAAGTAAAACCTTGCAGTTTTAAAAGTACTGTATTTTCATTTTTTCTTTTTCCTAATTATGTATTTCTGAACAGTGTGCTGTGTGTCTCTCTAAAGTTATTTTGCTATAAGAGCGGGTGATGTTATCACTTCTTTGTTATCTGATATTTAATAGGCTAGAGGGATTCCTCTGTACTTTAAGTGCTAGCCACAAAGTTTGAGAAATCATTTTATGCTCAACTCCTGAGAGACTTGCTTGACTACAAACATCTGCATTACAAGCTGAAGTTAAGTGAAACTTGCAGTATTGAATTTTAGTCTTCTGTTAAGTACAAACTTGCAGTTTTAAAAGTACTGTATTTTCATTTTTTCTTTTTCCTAATTATGTATTTCTGAACAGTGTGCTGTGTGTCTCTCTAAAGTTATTTTGCTATAAGAGCGGGTGATGTTATCACTTCTTTGTTATCTGATATTTAATAGGCTAGAGGGATTCCTCTGTACTTTAAGTGCTAGCCACAAAGTTTGAGAAATCATTTTATGCTCAACTCCTGAGAGACTTGCTTGACTACAAACATCTGCATTACAAGCTAAAGTTAAGGGAAACTTGCAGTATTGAATTTTAGTCTTCTGTTAAGTACAAACTTGCAGTTTTAAAAGTACTGTATTTTCATTTTTTCTGTTTCCTAATTGTGTGTTTCTGAACAGTGTGCTGTGTGTTTCTCTGCAGTTATTTTGCTGTAAGTGCAGGTGGTGTTATCACTTCTTTGTTATCTGATATTTAATAGCCTAGAGGGATTCCTCTGTACTTTAAGTGCTAGCCACAAAGTTTGAGAAATCATTTTATGCTCAACTCCTGAGAGACTTGCTTGGCTACAAACATTTGCATTACAAACTGAAGCTAAGTGAAACTTGCAGTAGTGAATTTTAGTCTTCTGTTAAGTACATACTTGCAGTTTTAAAAGTACTGTATTTTCATTTTTTCTGTTTCCTAATTGTGTGTTTCTGAACAGTGTGCTGTGTGTCTCCCTACAGTTAGTTCCCTACCCTTCCTCCCTGTTTCTGTGTTGGTATTAGTGTTGGTGGCTCTGGAATTGCCCACCCCTCATATAAGTCTGTATTAGAACACTCATCCTGGGTCCATCTCATTTGCTGACTTAACCGAGTACAGTTAGATCATATTCTGAGTCTAGTGTTCACTCTACTTAATACAGAGAGAAGATTTGAGAAGGCCAGCCCACTTAGGTTCTTCTTTTCTCTCTTCTTGCACTTAAAAAAATGTTTGCACTTTATTCATTTGCTTTTACTGTATGTGTGTTTCCTCCTACATTATTTTGCTTTTCTTAAAAGTACTCAATTTTATTTATTCTGCTGCATTTATTACTGCTTGGTCGTAGCCTGATTAAATTGTAACTGTTATTCTAAGTCTTTTGGTTTAAGCACTTGGGCTTCATACAGGCTGTTTTACATTAAGAAGGTTTGTGGTTTGCACTGTTGTGGCAGGACAGGTAGCTTACACCCTTCTAAGCTGGGAATTGCTGATTGAAGGCCCAGTGTCTGCTATTCTAAAAGTATATTAGTTCTGGCTTAAGCACTTGGGCTTCAGTCCAGTTATTCTACATTAAGAAGGTTTGTGGTCTGCACTCTTGTGGGAGGAGAGGCTGGATTCTGCCCTTCTGAGCTGGGAATTTCGGGTCACAGGCTTATTGTGACTGCTTATTTGAACTGTTTCTTTCTGAAATTGGTGTGCCCTGTTGCTGTAGCATAGACCAGATTCAGGCCTGCTGAATCTAGCTTTGTTTGTATAACTTGAGCACTGATCCATGCCATCTTTTTTTGAAGAAGGTTCCCCTGCACCATAGTAAGCAGGGGTGTGCAGTTAGAACTTGTCTGATTGAAGACTGCTGGAACAGGGCTCTGTTTTGAGCTTTTTTCTGGTTAATTGGGTAATTTGTTTAAGTCAGTTTGTTCATTTTCTATTGTTTTATATATATATATATATATATATATATATATATATATATATTTAAAATTGCACTTTATTCATACAGTTTATACAGTTTTTACTGTATTTGAGTTTCTTCCTACTTTATTACTGTGGATATTGACTACAACTCTGATCTGCAATATATAACAATAAGTATCCTTTTCTGTGCTTTTAAACTGTTTTTTTTATTTTCTGAAAAAAAAATCAAAATATATATATATATATATATATATATATATATATATATATATATATACTTGCTTCCCGCCTTTCTAAGCTAGTATAGTCCAGTTTTCAGGTTAGTGTTGAATTCAGGGATGTATTACAAATCTCTGTGTTTGCCCATACCTTACTTGGATAGAAGGAAGTTTCTTTGTTCACCTGTGAGAGAGGGGAGCTTTGAGCAGCCTATCTGTCCCTGGAGGAGTGGTTTCATCCCAGAAATTAGTAGTTTATTGGCCATTTTGAGCTAATTTCTATCTCTTTCTTTTCCCTGCTATAAATACCATATTTGCCCAGTTTTGCACGCCGGTCAGCTAGGGTAAAACTATTCCCGGCTCCACAAAGTCTCCTCTTCAATTTTTCCCTTGGAACTAGACAAACTTTCAACTTAAGCACTCAAGCCATTCATTTCTCAGCCCAGCACTTGCTCACAATTATAGCAAGCACTTATAAACCCTAGCACTACACCCTCCTGTACTGTACAGATGGACAAGGCTCTCTATTCGACCTTACCAGCCATCCAGTAAAACAGTTCACTCTACCTATCCAGACATGTCCAAAGGGAAGTTTCAGGTGTACTCTCCAGTCCAACTGGTGAATCTGGGCATTTTAAGGTAATGTTACAACTGCCTCATGTACACAGAAAACCTCCTTCTCATACCAACAAACACTAATACATGCGAGAGATGCAGTTATACAGCCAAACTAGAGGCTAAGCCCTCTCAACCCAAGACTGGATTAGACAGTCAAGAGGAGACCGGAAATACTTGCATCACACCACTAGTCTTACAGAGACCAATTAAACCAGCACTGGCAAAAAACACACATAAATACATGAAAACCTACTCGGAGGCTCTAAATAAAAATCTGAAAAACCAGCAGAGACCTCCAAAGGAACCATCCAAGCAACCTCCACCCTCCAACACAAACCATGAAACACATACTTCACAAAACCAGTGTGCCATGCAATCACAGCCCTTAAGGAAAAATAACATACCCAACATGCAAGTAATAGGTGACTCTAGTCAGGCACACTGACATCCCACTCACTAGGCTGAATAAGGAGAAGGTTACTGTTAGCTACCTTTTGGATGCCACGATCTGCCACATACGACAAGCACTCAGGTCACTCCAGAACAAGAACAAATATGACTCTGTCAATGCCCATGTTGGTGTGTATGACCTGAGCCGTACCTCCCTGGACTACATGAAGAGAGACATGGAAGAGCTCTCTGATCATGTAGCCCAGACCGGTATGACCCTGACCCTGAGTAGCATCCTGCCCTCACCAAGAATGATACCATGGTATAAAGAAAAACTTCTCGATTTCAACAATTGGCTAAGTTGCTGGTGTCATTCAAAGGGGATCCAGTTTATGTTCACCTGGGATGACATGCTCAACAAGCCATGCTGCTTTGCTAGAGACAGCTTGCACCTGTCACCCTTAGGCTTTCGAATATTGGCCAAGGCTCTTGCCACCCCCAAAATGCCTTTTTTAGGCAAGGCTCAAAAGGCAAACCCACTGCCGTAAATAGCACAAGTAACAAAAAACTGAGGATAATGTTACTCAGTGCCAGAAGTCTAAACCTCAAAATGCACGCACTTGAGGCACTCCTCAGTATGGAGAAAATCGATATATGTGCAGTAACAGAAACCTGGTTTAAGGCTCAAGAAAGCACCCCAGCACTACCAGGCTACAACTCATACCATACATTTCGGCCACAGAACCCAAACTGAAATACAAAAGGTGGGGGCGTATCCATATTCATCAAGGATACCCACACCTCCAGGTTAGTGGCATAGCACGATGCTTCAGAGATCATCCACATGCAACTAACAATGGGTAAAACTGCAGTTCAAATTGTAGCTTGCTAGAGATCACCCACCATGTCCCAGGACCCCCCCCGTTCCACATTTCTGGAAACACTGAGAAACATAAAGGTCCTACCAAACACTTTAATATTTGGTGATTTCAATTACCCAAACGTTAACTGGGAGAACTACTCAGGTACTAACTCCCTTGCCCAACATTTCCTAGAATTTATAAACTCAAACACCCTGGTTCAACTGGTCAACACTCCCACCAGAGGTGACAACTTATTGGACCTAGTCATCACCGACATGGGCGACTAGTGTTCCACACCAGAGGTCAACCCCTCGCTGGTAAGATATGACCATAAACAAATCACTTTGGATATCCATATTCTGCTCCCTCCCCCAGACTAGAAAACCACCGTGAAAAACTTTTCAAAAGCAAACTTCACGTTACTTAAGACCGAGGTGGAAAGTTTCAAAGCCTCCATGCTGAAGGATAACACTGTCCAAGCTGCAAAATCCTTTACTATTGCATTCTATGGGCAGCTACAAGAATGCATGGATTGTGCCATCCCAAGCAAAACCAAGACTCACTCCTCCAATAAAAGGAAACCAGTCTGGCAGACTCCTGCCATAAACAAGCTATACAATAGAAGGAGGAAACTAGTACAGACAAGAGTAAAATCCCAACAGGGGAAGACATCCCTGATCAGTATCAGCAAAAAACTACGATCCCTCAAAAAATGGTTCAAGGTGAGCTTTGAAAGAAAAATTGCCAAGGACTCCAAAGATAACCAGAAGGCATTCTTTAGCTATGTCAAGAATCTAAGTGGCAATGCTCAGATCTGCTTGGAGTTAGTGCAGAATGGCACAAAATACACTGAACCGACAGATATTGCCAACATCCTGGCAGACAAGTTCAGCACAAACTTCACCCCCCCTCTCATCCCCAAAAGGGCCCATAACCATACCAGAAGAATATAGAGTCCCTGAAATCACAGACACTCAGGTTAAAACAGCCCTCTCCAAAGTCAAAAACACAGCATCAATGGGACTGGATGGTGTCCCAGGCTGAGTCCTACATGAGTTCAAAGATGAACTAACCTCTCACCTAAACACACTGTTCAAACTCAGCCTCTCCACAGGCTACATACCCATAGAGTGGTGCACAGCAATGGTTATTCTGCTCCACAAAGGTGGAGCCACAACATACCCCGGGAACTATTGCCCTATAAGCCTGACTAGCTTGGTCTGCAAGGCTATGGAGCGCATCATCATGGAAGTCATTAACAAAGAAATTGGGAACCTCCAAACACTGGACCCTACCCATTTTGGCTTTGTTAAGGGCAGATCATGCCTCCTAAACCTGGTGGACTTCTTTGAGACAGTTACCAAGGCTATAGACAAGGGAAAGGTGGTAGACACAGCCTACCTAGACCTCACTAAGGCCTTCAACACCATTCCCCATTCTGGCATTATAGACAAGCTCACCAGCCTGAACATAAACCCCTACATCACAAGATGGGTTGCCAACTGGCTCATGGACAGAACCCACATGGTGAGAGTTGTGGGAGCTAGGTCTGACTTTAAACTGGTTACAAGTGGCATTCCCCAGGGCTCAGTCCTAGGACCCCTCCTGTTCAGCATATACTTCTCAGAGGTACAGGTAAGCACAGGAGGACTATGGCTGACCAAATTTGCAGACGACTGCAAACTAGGGGCTATAACTGACTCTCCAGCTGGCACAGACATCCTCCAAAAGGGTCTCACTGAGACAGATACTTGGTGTCAAAATCATGGCCTCAAGCTAAATGCCAAAAAGTGCATAGTCTTCCCCTTTGGAAAAAACAAAGTACCCACAAACTACCACATAGGTGGTAGTCCCCTAAATACGGAAGATGTAATAAGGGATCTGGGGTCTCAAGTAGATATTAATCTCACCTTTGATAATCACATTGCCAAAGTGGTTAGAAAATCCTTCTACATGGCCCACCTAATCACAAAAGGGTTCACATACAGACCAAAAGAGGTCATTATGCCCCTCTACTCATCACTCATAAGACCCATCATAGAGTACAATGCCCCATTTGGGATGTACCCTACAAGACACCTGCAACAGCTGGAAAGACCACAGAAGTAAGTCACCAAGAGGATCACTGGCCTCAAACAGATGCCCTATGCAGCTCAAGTGAAGAAACTCCAGTTGTACTTGGTTGCATACCGCCTACACAGAGGTGATGTCTGCCTGACATACAAGGTCATGTCCAACCCAGAATTGATGGACATGCTCCACCTAAAGAAAACCTTATCCCCTCAAACAACACGCTCTAGGGATCTAAACCTCACCACAACAATAAATAGGATGTGCTGGAGGGATAGATTCCTGTCCCAGAGACTTCCCATGCTTTGGAACAAGATTCCAATCTACATTAGGTAGAGCTTCTTGCTAACACTCTTCAAAAGAAACCTTGATGAGTGGATGGGAAACAGAAAGTTTACGTTGGGGATCACTTCAGTGGCTCTGCTGGACAGAGTCACAGGGAACTAATCTAAGGGGGTGGCGAAAGCCAACACATTCTGGCTAGGCTTATGAATGTCTTTGGGCAGATAGCCTAGTACCAACCTATGAACCTATGAACCTATATATCTGCACAGAGGAATGCAGGTTTTGAGTTCTATGTTTCATGGAGTTTACACTTTTAGCTGAACAGACTCCCAATTCATGTCAAGCAGAGCACATCTTTGGCCCTCGTCAAGCGCAATATGGATGATCGGATGGGTAGCCCTAAATTCATCTTGGGGGTTCTACCTGTGTCTCTGTTGGACAGTGGCAATAGGTGCTAATCATGGAAACAAGGGCAAAACTTGGCTAGGCTTGTAAGGGCCCTAGGGCCATTAGCCTAGTAACTTCCTATGATACTAAGATCCTATTAGTCAGGAGTACATTGTTCATTTGCGGGATGTGTGTGCAAAGCTGTATTTATGTCATGGCACTTAAAAAGGAATTGTTGCCATTGTTAATATAATTTTCTAGCATCCACCATGTCTGATAATGTCATAATGTGTGTAGAGATACATTTTAGGGTCTGTTCTGTACAAATGAACAGACATTTATTTGCTCTTTTTTCCGTGTAGACTCCTTTTCATGGCTGTATTTGGAAAGCTTTTGAATACATGGCCAACATGAGCATGGAGTCTACAAGGTTGCTTTACAGCTTGTTGAATTGTTCCACCATGTTGATTTGCTTCATTAGCATACAATTTAGCTACTTATGCTGTAATCTGCATGCCACAGAAGTTTCTTTGTTTGTGCGTGAGTGTGTGCCGCTACCTGGAGTTTACTGAATCTAAAACTCTTCAATGCACACACGCTCAAAAATGATCATGTTGACTTTATTGAATCCCCCATCAAAGTAAACAATAACTCATCCATATGCATAGCCCTTGCCTTAAGCAGCAGGAGGCGCAGTAGTTTTTACACTTATAGTTGATCTTAGACTTAGGATTACATTAGAACTCAGAATTGTGTGTAAGTGTATGTGATTTTGTGTGTGTGTGTGTGTGTGTGTGTGTGTGTGTGTGTGTGTGTGTGTGTGTGTGTGTGTGTGTGTGTGTGTGTGTGTGTGTGTGTGTGGGTATGTGTGTGTGTGTGTGTGTGTGTGTGGGTATGTGTGCATGTGTGTGTGTACATGTGTGCATGTGTGTATGTGTGCATGAATGTGATGGCATATGTATGTGTATCTGTACATATCTATGGACCCCCCCCCCCCACATCCATAGCCTAATTCATTAAGCTATCTATCACACTCATACAGTCAGATTAAAGAGTAACCCACCCATATGCATTATTCCTGTTTTAACCACCAGGGTTTGCAGTTGTTTTTACAGATATGGTTATTACTAGATTTAAGGTTATATTAGATCTCAGAAGTGTGTGTGTGTGTGTGTGTGTGTGTGTGTGTGTGTGTGTGTGTGTGTGTGTGTGTGTGTGTGTGTGTGTGTGTGTGTGTGGGTGTGTGCGTGTGTGCGTGTGTGCGTGTGTGTGTGTGTGTGTGTGTGTGTGTGTGTGGCTCTTCAGTCAGCCAGGACACGTAACTGGCTAAAACCATGCAGCAGAAGGAATAGGGACATAAAGTGGAATAACCTAACACTTTTCATTGCACACTATTTGTAGGAGTTATACACTTTAAGAAAGAAGATGCTACCAATAAAAGAGCAGCATTTCAGATTTGGGTTTCTAAGCATCAGTAGTCTACCCTGCCCCAATCCTTGCAGAAAAGGATGGTAACCAAATGTCATTACTTGATGTTTTTATGGGGGTGTGAGAACACAACTTTTTAATGAAGTGACAGATAAAGGGGAAGGCTATTGGAGTGACAGACAAATAAAGAGATGGAATGGGAGTTTGTCCCAAAGAAGACAATCCCATCCCTTGTCAAATCATCTCCCCAGTAAAACTAAATACTCTCTGCTCATGAGCCAGGAGGCAAGTTTGCAACTACAGGCCTCAAATCACTTGTACCATCTCACATTCTAGTTGCTAAACATGGTACTGAAGTCAGTCAGGAAGATCCCAATAAGAAGCGCTTCAGTTGTTGGATCAATGTAAGGAAAAGAAAGATTCCCAACTGTCTCATCCAAATCATGTCACTCCTTGACATAGAGCTAAAGGAGCTCCTGTGTGCACACACAAGTCATTGGAATTCAAAGCCCTCAGCAAGTCTCAAACCCAGCTAACTGAAGGTCTTGTAGGGAAATATACCCCAGTCCTGCCGTATTATCTAATGAGCACTGTTGGACTTCTGCAAGACTAGAAAAAAATAATTGTAGTGAACTGGAGGGTTGATCAAGATATTCTGTTTTCTAAACTAATGGATAGGGGTATTGGTTTAGTAATAATCTAATATAAATTGTTGTTCAATGGCTGAGTATTTGTCTCTTAAGATTTACTACAGGGACATCATTCTTTTCTTCTGTATATACATATTCTGCATATACATTTCTGCATTAACATAATGTAAAATATCTTATTAAAAGGGGGTCAAGACAGGAGAATAATTTAGATATGTTAAATTATGTAATTAATAGAGTATAATTCGACTAATTCATATATTCTTCTTCTTTTATCATCCTAGTTCCATGCGTAGTTTGGAATATACTGATTAGGGTGAGAAGTTTGGTCTCTCTCTCTTTCTTCTCTCTTTTCCATTCTGATGTTGGTGGTGAGTCCTTTTCTTTTTTTATTTATTTTATTTTCCATTTTTAATATGATAAACAAGCATATTATCACGGTAATTTGTACTACACAACTTTCATAACAGTCTTTGTCAATGAGACAATTCTTGTAAAAATACACTATTATCATATTCCTTCTGGAGAAAGCAATATTTTGAAACAACAAATATTCGCAAAATATACATTGTAATGAAGAACACACAAAACATCCATGGTGGATTGACAAGTAAATGTTATAATAAGAAGAGAACAAAATAAATAATTACTCTAAAAAGAATTCTAAGTCACCAAAGAGAACTAAAGTAATATAAAAGTAAGATTTGATATTAATAACAACACTGTTTACATTAACTCAATTGATATTGGCAGTACCTTTGGCATGAATTAATCTGCTATTTTCAGCTCCTTTGTATTTTAGTATATCCTTGCACTTTGGGTACTATAAAGGACAACCTTTGCATAGCTATTCCCACTTTCCATTTTTCTGATACCCAAAAAGAAGGAGGACTCAAACCTGGGAGCTGTCGTAATGGAGACCAGGTATGGAGAATTTTGTTTCTTTCCCTCACCATCTGGCTATAAAAAGTTCCCACAGATATATGTGTTTATGTACCTTCCATCACTCTCCAGTGTCTGGGGCATGGGGGTTGGCTGGATTTAGCCAGTGACAAGTTACAGACTGTTTGTCTGCTAAAGCTAGTATATTTCCAACTTTGAAAGGAAGGCTTTCAATGCAAAACCATATATCGCTAAGCTGTGCACATCTTCCACACTCAACAGGCAAATAAAATTTAACTACATCTCAAAATCAAGCTAAAACTGAGCTAGCTTTGGACACCTCCATATTCTATGGTCCCAAAACAATGGTGAATTGCGAAACCCACACCTTCAGCAAGGGACAATTTGTACAGTCGTTCTGGTCCATGTTTGCCCTGAGGCGATAAACAACTCTTGAAGGCATTTCCAAGCTTACAAACACCATCTCGAGGATGCTACTGTTTTAGATGGCCTATGGAGTATAGTGTAAACCTTTGTGTCAAGAAGGATCCAACCTGTTTGCAGAAAAACACACTGCTTGACAATCCTTAACTAAATTATAGTGCATATTTACTAGAATATAATAGGGAGCAAATATAGTATTATTCTTAATTTCATAATTCCCCTCAGTGACAATTATGCATTGAAAAAGATGGGAGTTCATTACTTCTAATGAACTCCATTTTGACACCAGTTATTAATATAAGGAAACAAACTGATAAATATGTAAAGTTTGCTTGGCTGACAAATTGTAATCTGATAAGGTGTTTTTCACCTCTCTGGTAACTGAAGGAATATCAACCTGAGAATGATACCAAATCTTTTTCCGCAGTCCATTGATATAACATGAAAGAATGAAATATAGCTTCATATATTGGATTAGCTACACAAGAAAGTAAAAGAAGCATTATTGGTTGACAGAGAGGGAAGTCCTGATAGACGGTGCTCAATATGTAGTATTTAAGTACTGTGAAGTACTAATGGATTGCCTTCTTTCATAATTTCCTTAACTATGCTAACTAAAATATTGTAATGACTTCTGTCTACCTCGCCAAGGGCAGTATGATATTAGGAGTTGAAGTAAAAAGGGAACTGTCCACTAAAAGCATAATCCATAAGGGAAAGGAGTGCTGCATATACAATTCAGTATAATATCGTAATATGACAGCTTGATAGGTGAGCCTCATACTGGGGAGCCAAATACCTACACTTTATTGTGGTGTATAATAAACATCAGGGGAGCCTCTCATAGAGTTAGGTGCTGACAAAAAAAATGTTAAGTCTTTTATTCCAGTTGTTCAACTGCTTGGGGGAAATCTGATCAGGAAGTCCTTAAAGGATATTTAGAATTTTGATAGAGAATCATTTGATAAACAGGAGCTTTAGGTGAAATGGTAAATTCCATGGGTCTATATCACAGAATCGAAATGGCTAAACACTGAATGCTATTTCATTCACCAATAAATAGTGAACTACAAGTTGTGTGAATGGCCAGATCACCGATTTTTTTCCTAGGGAAAAAAATCACTTGGCCGTCACCGTGAATTTGCCCTTTTCCCTCATTGTAGTGTGATCTTGGAGTTGGTATATTTAGGGGGTGTGGGGGGCATTGTAATGTTTAAACTGGTGTGTCATGTCTAGTTGGCCTACCGATTTTTTTCCCTAGGAAAAAAATTGGTGATCTGGCTGTTTGCGTAACTTGTAGTTTGCCATTTATTGGTTAATGAAATGGTGTTTGGTGTTCAGCCATTTTGATTTCAAGATATATACCCAATTCCACTTAGTCCATTCCAAAAGAGAGTCATCAAGTATTTTCTGTATTGTCTGGACATTGTAGTCCCACACTGTGGTTACTGAAAAGGGCAAATGGATACCTAGATTAGGTTCATAGGTAGGTACTAGGCTATCGGCCCTGGGGCCTATACAAGCCCAGAAAAAGGTACCCTGGCTTTTGCAGCCCAAGGAAATTATTTTCCTGTGCCACTGTCGATCAGAAAAACAGAGGTGATCCCAGGGGTGAATTTCCTATTTCCCATCCAATCATCAAGATTTTTCTTGAAGAGTGCTAATGAGGAGCTTTGTTTGATACAGATAGGTAGTTTATTCCAGAGTATGGGAAGTCTCTGGGATAGGAATCTATCCCTCCGGCATGTTTTGTTTATTGTGGTGACAAGGTTTAGGCCCTAGAGCGTGTAGCTTGGAGGGATTGGGATTTCTTTAAGTGGAGCATGTCCAACAGCTCTGGGTTTGACATAGCTTTGTATGTTAAGCAGAGATCACCTCTGAGTAGGTGATATGTGACGGAGTAAAGCTGGAGCTTTTTGAGATGGTCTGCCTAGGGCATCTGTTTGAGGCCAGTAATCCTCTTTGTGAGGTATTTCTGCGGCCTTTCCAGTTGTTGTAGATGTCTTGTGAGGTACATACCAAAAGGGGCATTGTACTCTATAATGGGTCTAATGAGTGATGAGTAGAGGGGAACAATGACCTCTTTTTTTCTGGATGAGAAACATTTTGTGATGAGGTGTGCCACGTAGAAGGATTTCCTGACTACTGTGGCGATGTGATTATCAAAGGAGAGACTACTGTCCACCTGTGTCCCAAGGTCTCTTATCACACTTTCTATGTTAAGTATGCTACCTCCTATGTTGTAGTTCATGGGTACAGAGTTTATAACAAAGGGGATGACAATGCACTTTTTGGCATTGAGCTTGAGGCCATGGCTTTGACACCAGGCATCTGTCTCAGTGTGGCCTTTTTGTAGGATGTCCACATCATTAGGAGTTTTAATTATGGCTCCTAGTTTGCAGTCATCTGCAAACTTCGTTAGCCAAAGACCTTCTGTGTTAGCCTCTACTTCAGAGAAGTAGATACCAAACAGGAGAGGACCCAGAACTGAACCCTGTGATACTCCACTTGTCACTGGTCTGAAGTCGGATTTGGAGACTGCTACTTTTACAGTGTGGGTTCTGTCAGTGAGCCAGTTGGCAACCCATCTTGTGACATAGGGATTTATACCTAGTTTAGTGAGTTTATCTATAACTCCAGAGTGGGGGACGGTGTTGAAAGCCTTGGCAAGATCTAGATAGGCTGTGTGAATCACTTTGCCCTTGTCTTCAGCTTTGGTGACTGCTTCAAAGAAGTCTATCAGGTTTAGGAGACATGATCTGCCTTTTACAAACCCGAACTGGGTGGGATCTAGAGTTTGGAGATTACCAATGTCTTTGTTTATAAGTTCCATGATGATACGTTCCATGGCCTTGCAGACTAGGCTCATTGGGCTAATGGGGTGGTAGTTCCCGGGGTCTGTGGTGGCTCCCCCCTTGTGGAGTGGGATAACCATTGCTGTGCGCCATTCAGCAGGCACAAAGCCTGAGGTGAGGCTATGATTGAACATGGTACTTAGGTGAGGTGCCAGTTCGTTCTGTAGTTCATGTAGAATGCAACCTGAGATGTTGTCTGGTCCCATGGATGCTGTGTTCTTGGCTTTGGAGAGTGTGTTTTTTAGCTGTGCAGCCATGATTACAGGAACTTTGCATTCTTCTGGTATAGAGATGGGCTCTTTAGGGGGTGAGAGGGGGGTAAAGTTAGCACTGAACCTATCTGCCAGGATGTTGGCAATATCAGTTGGGTCTGTATATTTAGTGCCATTGTGCTGTAACTCAGAGCAGATCTGAGTGTTGCCATTGAGATTCATGACATAGCTATAGAATGCTTTGTGGTTGTCTTTAGAATCAGTGGGGATTTTGTTTTCGTAACTAGCTTTGGAGGATTTTATCAGGGATCACAGCTTCTTACTGAGGCTGACCAGGGAGCTCCTCCACTTGTGGGATTTTACTCTCTTTTGCAAGAGTTTCTTCCTTGTGTTGTATAGTTTGTTTTTGGCAGGGGACCACCAGATCGGCTTCTTTTTTTTTTGGAGGATAGCGTCTTGGTTCTGTGTGGGATGGCACAATCCATGCAGTCATGTATGTGCTTATAAAGTGCAATTGTGTAGGATTCAGTAGTCGTAACTGTATTGTCCATCTGCATGGGTGTCATGAAGTTCACCACTTCTGTCTTAAGAAGCATGAAGTTGGCTTTGGAGAAATCTTTTACCATGGTTTCCTTAATGGGGGGTGGAGGCAGGATGTGGATATCTAGGGTAATTAGCTTATGGTCGGATTGGACCAATGAGGCATTGACTTTAGGTGTGGAACACTGGTTACTCATATTGATAATGACTAGATCTAGGATATTGTTGCCCCTTTTGGGGGTGTGAATAAGGTGATCCAGGGCATTGGACTTTATGAATTCCAGAAAGCGTTGAGCAAAGGAGTTGGTACATGAGTAGTTTTCCCAGTTAATGGTGGGGTAGTTGAAATTGCCCATTATTAGGGTGTTTGGTTGAACCCTAATATTTTCCAGTACATCAAGAAAAGAGGAGTGGGAATCCTGGGGCATGGTGGGTGATATGTAGCAAGCTACAATTTGGATTGCAGTTTTGTCCAGAGTTAGTTGCACTTGGATAACCTCAACTGCATCATGCTGAGCAACTAGCCTGGAGGTGTGGATATCCTTAATGAATATGGACACACCTCCGCCTTTGGTGTTCCGGTCCAGGTTACATGGCCAAAAAGTGTGGTATGAGTTATAGCCTGGTAGTGCAGGGGTGCTCTCTGGAGCCTTGAACCAGGTCTCAGTTACTGCACAACTATAGATGTTCTCCATTTTAAGGAGTGCCTCGAGTGAGTGCATTTTGAAATTTAGACTTCTTGCATTGAGTAGCATCACCCTCAGTTTTTGCTTGCCTGTTCCTGTTACAGTGGTGAATTTGTCATTTGAACCTTGCCAAAAAA
Source organism: Protopterus annectens (assembly GCF_019279795.1). Classification (NCBI taxonomy): domain Eukaryota; kingdom Metazoa; phylum Chordata; order Ceratodontiformes; family Protopteridae; genus Protopterus; species Protopterus annectens. The sequence continues at coordinate 1,328,370,447 of NC_056729.1, read as the reverse complement.
GGCAGTATAGGGGTGGCAAGAACCTTAGCCAGTATCCAGAATCCCAGGGGTGACAGGTGCAGGCCATCTCTGGCAAAGCATCTTGGTCTGTCGACCATGTCATCCCAGGCAGACAGATGCTGGATCCCTTTAGAATGGCACCAGAAGCTTAGCCAATTGTTGAAGTCAATCATTTTGTCCTTGTACTGTGGCATTATTTTGGGTGATGGCAGAATGCTACTCAGGGCTAGGGTCATACCTGCCTGGGCTACAAGATCGGAGAGCTCTTCCATGTCTCTTTTCATGTAGTCCAGGGAGGTACATCTCAGGTCATTCACACCAACATGGACAATGACAGAGTCATATTTGTACTTGTTGTGGAGTGACCTGAGTTTGTGGGTTATGTGGTGGATCCTGGCATCTGACAGACAGCTGACAGTAACCTTCTCCTTGTTTAGCCTGGAGTGTGGGACATCAGTGTGCCTGTCTATAGAGTTGCCTATGACTAGTGTGTTGGGTACGTTGTTTTGCCTTATTGGCTGTGGTTGAGTGGCACACTGAGTCAGCGGGCTATGTATTATTTAGGTTGTGTTGGGGAGGTGGAGGTTGCTTGCATTTCTGCTTTGGAGGTCTCTGTTGCTTGAGCAGATTATTATTGAGAGCCTCCTCAAATGTTTTTGTGTTTCTATGTGTGGATTTTGGTGGTGTAGATTTAGTGAGACTGTGATGAGTGTGGTGTGGTACAAATGTTTACCTTCTCCTCTTGACTGTCAAGTTCATTTTGGCTAGATAAGTGCATCTCTCACAGGTTGTAGTGTTGGGTGGTAGGAGGAGAGGGTTGTCTGTGTACATGAGGCAATTTCTACATTGCCCCAAGATGCCCAGATTCATCAGATAGACAGGAGAGAATACTGGGAGCCGACCCTTGGACATGCCTGAATAAAAAAAGTATTTTCCTCTAGATAAGTGAAGAAAGTGAGTACAAGAGCTGTTTTTCTCTAAGCAAGAGAGGAAAGTAAGTACCAAAACTGTTTTCCTCTAGGTAATGAGGAAGGTTGAGTGTTGTAGTAATTAGTAGCTTATTTAGTGCTTACAAGCTCTAAACAAGTGCTGATCACAAATAAGCAAATTCAAGTGCTAAAAGTAAGAATCTGTATCTGGACTAAACTAGTTACAGGAAAGGGGGAAAGAAGTGCAAATGTGGGCTTTTAAATCAGAAAGTTGAGAGAGATGGAAAAACTGCCCAAACGGCCAATAACTAAAATTTCTGGGCCAGAACCACTCCTTATGTGGTAGATAGGTTACCTAGTGCTTGCCATTCCAACTGATAAGCTAGAAGGTTTCCCTCCAACACAGAAAGCTTTGGGGGGGGGGGGGGCTCAGAAGCTTACATACAGTCCTGGATACAGCAAATCTGAATCTGGACTACACTAGTTACAGGAAAGGTATTTTATTTATTTATTTATTTATTTATTTATTTATTTATTTATTTATTTTTATAATTGCAGAAAAGTAGCTAAAACAGCAGTCAATTCAAATGCAGTGCAAGCTAGCACACTTGAGTATGTAGCAATGTTAGAGGAAACAGTTTAAAAAATGCAATTAAATTAAAAATGACTAAAAACAATGCAGAACTATAGGGATTGAAAGTAAAATTATAATTCTCCAGGTCTGTAACTGGCATGGGGCATGAAACATTAACAAGATAGATACAGAAAGATTAACTTTATATCCCAATATCATACCATTACACCAAAGAATCCCAAACTCATAGGAGAGTGGCTTGGCAGTTGGGTAATAAGAATAATAAGTCATCTACAGATAAAGAAATACCCCTTGACAAAGTTAAAGGGTGCTTTTACAAAGAGAAAGTAGATAGGGCCTTATGCAGAGATATTGCCAATGTCTCAGTGGCTATCAAAAATAACAGAGGTGCTAATGAACATCCTTGCCTAACCCCCTTCCCACATAAAGTGAGAAAATAGCACTAATGAATGGGGTGGGGGCATATTCTGTTAAAATATGAAAAAGGTATTGCCACTGCACCATGACAAATGCCTTTTCACCATCCATGGAGAGAAGGACTACTGACATTCCTTTATGCTGACCTATGTCTAGCCATAGAGCAGCCTGAAAAACACTGTTCCATGAAGCTATACCCTTTAGAAAGCCTACTTGATCTGGACATATTAGTTAGAAAGAATATTTGCAAGACACCCGATCCATACGACCATATATTATTTTTACATCCACATTTAAAAGAGAGATTGGGTGATAGCTATATGGAGAAGAAGGTTCTTTACCTGGCTTCAGCACTGGAAGAATCATCGAATGCTTGCAAGAAGGTGGGGTATAGATCCTCTCAACAGCTGCTAGACAAGCATTCCATAGTAGGCCCAAAGCCCACAGTGAAAGCCTTTTGTATAATTCCCCCATAGGCCATCAATACCTGGGGCTTTGTTGGATTTTAGATTCCTCATTGCCAGTAGAAGTTTTTCTGTAACTAGAGGCTTCAGAATCAACTCCTGCTGAGCTTATGATAATTTTCGCAAGGAAGGGAGCCTATCCTTATATGGATAATTAGAAGATGTTAGCCCTCATCTACCATAATTAAAAACTTTTTAGTAAAATGTTGAAAAGCTTCCAGTGTCTCCATCTTAGTTACTGGTAGATCTTCAGTACTATTGTTGTGCTACAGTTTGAGAATAGCTTTCCGAGCATTTCTCTTTTTATGTCAAAATAATCTAAAGGCTATCTTTGGGGTAACCTCATAGTATTGTAACCCAAGACTCTCAAGAGCTAGCTCTTTTTCTATTTGAAAAGCTCTTGAATTATGGTTTTAAGCTGTAAAACATGCTCTCTGTATATTTCCTGCCTGAAAACAGTTAGTTTCTTAGAAATATCCTTGTAACTGAAGCAGCAGGTATAACTCCTCATTCCATAATCTCTATTAGTCATTTGTCCAAACCTTAAGTTTAGTGACATACAAGGGCATCATGATCTGAATAGGGACATGGGATCAAATCAATTTTTGGATTTAACTCCAATAGGTCTTCATCTAAGAATATTTGATCTATCCTTCTAAAGGCTTTAAATCTCAGCTCATAGTGCACCTCTTGTGGGTGCATTAGCTTGCTGTGTTTAGTTGTATCAATTAGTGCTGTTCCTTTAGCCATACTTTTAAAAGCCTAGCCCAAGGAGCAACATTAGATGAAAAAAACTGCCATCATATCCTCATCCTGCCATCAACTTTACATAGTTGAAATCCCCCACCAAAATTAAGTGGGTTTGAGCCCTGTCTTGAATAACAGCTCGTAGCTTTCGCACTACATGCACCCTCAAGGTAGGGTGAAAGCAGCTCATAAATACAGACCAGAGTATTCCCCATAGAGAAAGTTATGCCTACAACCTCCCCACCAGGCAGAGAAAAAAACTCAGTTATTTGCAAGGAAGAAAATATATTCCTCAGCATTATGGCCACACTTTTCCTCTTAGCAGAAGGGTGGTCTGCAGTGGCAACTAATGTATGACCCCATGTCTGAAGTTTCATATGCTCCATATAAGGCAGATGAGTTTCCTGTAACAGCAACAAATCAGGCATAATCGATCTAACCCATATGCAAACCTTGATCTCTTTATGGGTAAGTTTATACCATTGATGTTTATGCTAAGTGACTTCATGACATGTCATCCTAAAACGGAAACTCACTACCCCATAATGCAGACCCCATGCAAATCAGCTCCCAGCAGTGACAAGTTATAAGAAAAGGTTCATACTCTAATTTGGTGGCTTATGTGAAAGAAGAACACTGAAAAATCATAAGATGGGTCCTTTCTGGACCTGTTAACTGCTGCATTCACTCTCCTTTTTCAATAATTTTCTATGTAGTTCAGCTACCAACCAGTACTGATAGAAGATGAAGGAATTCAAGGAAACATGGGTGCTGTGTGTCTATCAACTGACTAATGTTGAGCTATGGAGATTTATTTATTATTAAGGGCTCAGTCAACTTTCAATGTCTGTTTTCTCCACAACAAGATACAAGATGCTTATCTTTTTTTAATATAGATAAATGGCTTTGTTTTGTGTTCAATGGGGTTACTAAACTCTGCAGTATTCATTTGCTTAGAATGTTTATAGATATTTAATTGGTAACAGTATTTTCAAACTTTAAGAGAATAACAATGAGCAAAGTTATCTAATGTCATGTGATCTTTTAGAACGAGGTTCCTCTTTTTTTCCCAAAAAGAGTCCAACTTGTTAGCTAGTAGAGTTTTCCAGTTGGACATAGGACCCTGATGGGTGTCCATGAAGATGATTTTGTCTCTAGTCATGAGACAGTCCTGGATTTTCACCCTCCTGCTATTGAAGGAGTTACCCAGCAATGTAAGGAAGGCAGAGGAGACTTAGGTGTAATGTGTCTGGCATGTAAAATGCCCAACAATGCTATCAAACTTGTCTCTTGAAATATAGAGAGTAGTTCACAAACAATCAGAAGAAATATTTTGCAATGCATTAAGAGGAAAAATGCTCAGAATATTGGTATTCAAGAGACACAATTTATGGTACATGAGGCCAATAAGTTCAGGACTGAACAGTACCTACTAGTGACAGCTGATCACAAAGCTGGCTCGGGTAAAAAGGATGTTCTACTCATAGTCTGCTCCTCACTGGATATGAAGATGCTACAAGCTAAGTCTAGTGGAAGGAGTTGCTGGTTGATTTGGAAGGGAATAATCAATAAGGAAGAGTGGACTATAGGGAATATTTATGCACCTATTTCTGATAAGAAATTTTTCAGATTTCCTTGATATTTGGGAAGGGGTGATAAACCCATCTAAGTTTAGTGTCCTTATGAAAGATTTCAATGTGGTGATGGACAGCCATCAAGACTGGATATATCATATGAAGGAGAGAAATAAACAATGCCAGACATTTCTAAGATCTTGGTCATCTACTTAGGGCTGGACTGATATTTGAACAGAGATAAATCCGGCATTCTCCAGTGGTCTCAGTGTGCAGGGTAGCAGAATAGATCTTTTCTTTATTACAAAGCAGTTTAGATGCAAAATGCATTCTCTTCTAATCCATGAATTTGTTCTCTCTGACCATGCTCCATTAACCAAGTGGGCCAAGGGTTAGAAGCTGAAGATCAGCTCACTTTTGATGGTAATCAAAGCAAGAAAAAGAAATATTGAGAAGCATCAGACTGGATGCAGCTGTAAGGTACACTGTCCTTGGGTTCCCCATCGAGATTGGATGTGGTAGAAAGGCCACAAAGCAGCTATAAGGGAGAACATCATTGAAGCTGAAGATTTCAGAGAGAGGAATAGAAAGGATATAATAGCCCAGACTACATGATAGTTTATTCAAGTGCAGTGAAGGCCCTAAGCCTTCATGACTTTGAAATACCAGTCATTACTGAAAGCAGATGGAGCAAGATATCACAAGTCAAAATGGAACTTTGTAGGAAAGGTCAGTTTTGGTGGCTGAGGAAGGAGGGAAGGGGACTCAAGGTGTAATGGGTGGTAATTTAAACATCAGGGGATGCAGCCCACCAAAGCAGTGATCAAAAGAAAAGATGGGAGGTTGATCTGTACTGCTGTAAAGTTAAGAAGAGTCTTTTTTGATTACTACCCAAATCAGATAGCTAAACCCACAAAGATTTTAATATCCAATGGGATTTTCCAGCTGCCCAAAACAGAATGGTCACATATGAACAGCAGGGGCCTCCAAATTCACACCAACGGAGGTTAGTAGAACAATTGCTCAGCTGAAGTCACACAAGGTCAGTTGACTTGATGGCTTCCCAGTGGAATTCTACAAGTAGGGTGGAGGGGTGCTAGGGGAAGTGTTGTGAGGGCATTAATTAGACAGTTATCATTGTTACGCTCAAGCAGAAGGAGGGAATTCCCTCACCAGGAGACTTTCATTCCTTCTCCCTTCTTAATCATGATTCAAAAATTTTTGCTGACGTCATGTCCTTTAGGCTAGCTGGGCTACTGCCACTTTTAGTGTTGCAAAGGAAAAGTGTGTTTATTAAAGGTAGAGATGTGTTAAATAATTGGTGGGTTTTGGCATCTTTCCTGCACAAACATAACCATTCAACTATAAAGTTTTTATTGTCCCATTTGATATTACGAAGGCATTCAGTTCAGTGGAATAGGATTTTTTTTAATTTCAAATCCCCAGCAAAGAAGACGTGGTGCTCAGTTAGAAGATTATATACTTGCCCTTCATTTAGAGTCTTTATCAATGGGCGTAGGGTAGGCAGAGACACCAGACAAGTTTGCCTGATGTCTGGATGTTTTTCTTGTGGTTATGGAGTATTTGGCATTTACAGTAAGACAGATTTTGAAAGTGCAAACCATGCTGGAGAGCCCTGACAACTCCTTCTTCTTGTTTGCAGATGACTGTGTTATCTTATATACAAATTTGACAGCAGTTCTTAGGAAGATCTTAGTTAAGGAAGTCATAGTTAAAAGTGGGAGGGGAATATACCCTTGAAGCCTGCCCATTGTGAGCTGCACCACAGGCCACTTATTTGGAATTGAAACTGAGTGGAACATTTTATGACACAGCTGAGGCTAACTTCCAGGAAAGGACCTCTAGATTCCAACACCTTATACATAGTGTCGTTCACCTTCAGATGATCACGGGTAAGATATGGACTGAGCAGAATACGATTCTTTCTCAGGTGCTATATTTTAGAAGGAACATCTCAATACCAGTGATGCATTCCAGCTTGGCTTATGTGCAAGAACTTATAAACAATGCAGTTCTTGGGATTGGGCGAAGAAAGATCTCTGCCTCCATTGCTTACTTTCCAAAGCTTTATAGAGCCTAGTAGCCTTCTTGAGATGCATATATTGCAAAGAACAAGGGGAAGCCACTTAAATTAGATGATTTATAATGAGCTCTATGAAGGTTTTTTTAGGGTTACATCAAGAGTGGGTGAATTATATTATACTCTGAAAGTTGTTAAACAGGTGGCTTGGCTTGGGGTAAGAGCACCACATGATATAGTTGACCTCTGACCTCACTGGATGGACATAGGCATTCATGACTAGTCCCAACTTCTTGACCAAAACAACCCACTATCTCTAAGCAGTCTAGGAATTTAAATGATGAGTTGACCTTTGGCAAGCCCGAATGGTTTAGATATATCCAGATAAAACAAATTTTATATTATCATGTTTCTGCACATGGGAGAAGCAAAAAGTCCATTTAATTGAAAAAAATAAAAACATACAGAAAAGCAGAGCAATTTCAATTTAAAGATAGCTGTGTGAGGCAAATGCTGATGTTGTAAGATGCCTTGTGGTGAGTAGATTGAAAGCACAAGAGAAGGGAGGATTTACAAAGAATCAGGTGAAGCTAGTTTTGACGGCTGTTGGCCTAGATACCACTACCAACAGATGAAGATTTTATTTTGATGGATGGATTACACCAAACAGACAACAGAGAATAACAATTGTGCATAATACCATCTGCTGATGTTGTGATCAGCCTAGGGCAGATAACATTCACATGTTCTGAAATTGCTGTAGGATTCAAATTTTACTGGGATCATATTATAATATGGTTGAGGGATGCCTTAGGATTGAATGTGTCCCTAAGTTGGGAATTTTCTATATTTGGTATTTACCCAGAGGTTAAGCTGACTCATATTCCAAAGTGTGAGGTTTGCTGGATTCTAGCTAGTCTTGCTAAAGTCATGTGTACTAAGAAATGGAAATTTAAGTTAACTCCAGCACTGGGAAGTTTTGAAAACCTACTTTGACAGCACAAAGGTGATATCTTATATTCTCTTAAACAAGGCAGCTCTTCTGAGTGCCTTCATGAGTCCTGGCAGTGCTTCTTAGAGTCATATGGGTACTGATTTAGTGTGTACATTGCAACAATAACAATAATCATTAGATTGTGTTAATGCTCAGTTGTATTGTTCTGTTAGAGTTCTCCATTAGAAAAGTCATGTATTGTATTAATTGTTTTGAGATGCTGGGTAATACATGAAATGTACATATTGTACATAGTTGTTTAAATGCTCTTTTTTATATTGTTCACCCTTTAGCCATTTACTTTCACATATTATTTGCTTCTTCACTCTTTTAATGTTTGTTATTTTATGATAGTTGAAATTAAAGTAAATCCATCCATCCATCCATCTATAACCCTTTTTTCCCATTTTTACACATTGGGTCGGGATGTCACTTTTAACCGTGACAATCACCTAGAGCCAAGGTTCACACTGCCAGATGGCTAGACTTTCCATGGCTATTCTTCCATACTATGCACTTGCATGCACACTCACACCTATGGCTAATTTAAAGTATCCAATCTACCTACTGCATGTCTTTGGAATGTGGGAGGAAACCAGAGCACCAGGAGGAAACCCATGTAAACACAGGGAGGACGTGCAGACTCTACACTGATCTGGATATCATTTTACTGTGAGGTGACAAAACTCTCTTCTGCTTCCCTATCTAGTTAAAAAAGAAGCAAAGATGAAATAAAATACACTGAATAAACTGACGTGGTCTATAGAACATAAAAAGCACCACTGGTGCACTCCATATAATGCCTAATAAATTCAACTGAGCAGGCTACTAAATGTTTTATGTCAAAATATATATTGTTGTTTCTAGAAAAAAATGTCTTATTCTTAAGTAAATATCTGCAATTACTGAAGTCCACAAGGGCAACACCCTATAATGATTTATGGTACATTACTGATAATTTTATATGGTTAGTGGGATATTTAGAAGATGAAAATTGTTGTGCCAAAGTGTAACCTTTCTTAAAAGTAAAACTTTATCTAGAAGGGACAATGATGGAGAAGAAATTATCAGAGGTCAAAATGGGCCAGAATTTACTTATGACTTGCTTGATCTTAAAAGTATTTTTTACCAAAAGTTGTGATAAACATAGAAAATTTATATTTTCACCTGAATTACATTCCCTTAAAAGTATTGTTACCAAATGTTTTAATAAACCTAAGAAAATTGACTTTCAGGTGGATTCAATAAGGCTTACACAATAATTTATATCATGTGCACATCTTGGCGCAATGCACACATGGGCACAAAAAGTAGCATAGCAGCTCGCAGCAGTGCACACTCAAGCGCAAATACGGAAACTTTCATGGCATGCAAATTACAGCACAAGTAGCTGAATTTTATGCTAATGAAGCAAATCAACATGGTGGAGTGATTCAACAACCTCTAAAGCAACTGACTTTATGTTTGTATTGGCCATATATTCTAAAACTTTCTGAATACAGCCACACAAAGAATTGTACATGGAAACAAGAGGAAGTAACAGCTTTTACATTTGTAGATAACTGCCCTTAACATGTAACACCACACATATTCTGACTAATTACAAAGGTTGGATGGTAGAAAATCAGTGTAATGATCATAATAATGTAATTTTAAGTGCCATGACATAAATGCAGCTTTGCTCCCCCACCTCCAAATGAAGAATATACTTCTAAGTAATGCAGGCTACTAACATGCATAAATCTCCGTGAAACAGAGTATTATACCATAATGTAAGCATTTGCAGGATGTAGCTGATGTATTACACTATTCATCTGTTACAACATCGAGCCTCTGTGCAGTTTCTCCTGCCTACACAGTTACTAATTATGCAGATTCTTGCCTGTCAGCATGGTGAAAATGTAAATGCAGTCAAAACTCAATAGAATTGTTGAATCTCAAAACAAAAGATTAACCGTGTAGGATGTTCACTTCATGTAGGCACTTCCACAGTGTTTGTGTTGAATGCATGGCAACAGTGAATGCTAGCATTGGGGTGTATGTCAGGTTACATTTGCAGAGGTGACATGTAGGGCTGTGAAGGGTGAAAGTGCATGTACGCAGTGCACAATTCCCAAGTTCTGTATCATCCTCACTATTTGTTTGTTAAAATCTGTGTTTTATTGTCTGGGTTACCTTTTTTTTACTTTTGTCATTGTTTTCACGATACACCGCTTAACTCAACCATGAGGAACATGGGAATGAATGGCAGGTTTCTCTGCATTGCTATGTAACTGTTCCTGTGACAGCATATGGATGTGTTAAGGCTGGAGAATAGATGGTTCTGGGTTTGACTACAGGGTGCGCAACCTTTCTTTCACTTTTTATGGTCCATGTTTGCGCGATATACCCAGAATGGAGGGAATATCAATTTTGCCTATGCTTACCTTATTTATGTGAAGGTGGGTGGAGGTGCATGAAGGTGCACATATCTGTGCATAACACACTAATGAGCCAGTAACATGTGGTTTAATAGATGCCATTTATAGCATAAACGGGTGAATTGCATGTTAATCAACCAATCCAACATGGTAGAGCTATTCAACAATGTATAAAGTATCCATGTAGCCTCCATCCTGGTTTTTCCTTTATCCCTCAATACCATTGGAGTAGAAACAAGGAAATTTTAACTGAAATAATGCTAGGCTCTACTGCAGCTATTCTATATCTGCATGTGCTAGAGCCTGAGGCTAGTGCTGCTGGTGTGCTGACAATAGGCCTAGGCTGAGGAGAAGAGTGTTCATGTTCAGGGTATCTTTCAAGGTAGTACATGAACTGCAGATTGTAGAGTGCTACAGAGTGGAGAGGGGCACATTACAAGAACTTTGTGACCTCTGCCACCCTCAACTAAGAGCCAGAGCCAACCAAGGAGAACCCATCCCTGTGGAAACTAAGGTATGTATGGCCCTTAGAATATTAGCTACTAGTAGCTTTCAAAGACCAGCTGGGGACATGATGGGTGTGTCACAGGTATCAGCCTCCAAGATCCTTCACCAATTTCTGCATGCTGTGCTCATACATACCAGTGAACATATATTGTTCCCTCGTACTTCTGAAGAGAGAGTCAGCAATGTGGAACTGTTTTACCGTGTAGCGCACTACCCTGAAGTACTGGGTGCCATAAATTGCACCCATATATACATTAAGGCACCACCTGGTGAGCAGGGTAGAATCTACATTAATCTTAAAGGATACCAAGTTATGAGTAATGTCCAGGGGAATTATCTTGAATGTATGTGCTGGAACCCTGGCAGTTATCATGACTCCCATATCTGGCATGCATCACAGCTGTCCAGATGTTTCCTAGGGAGAATGCTGGCTATGCCCTGGAACCATGGCTGATGACCCCCATTAGACGTGTGCACACACCCATAGAAGAATGCCATAATGAGGCACATGCTCAAACTAGAAACCTCACAGAGCATGGGCTTCTGAAGTCACAGTACTAGTGCCTAGATATATCTAGTGGAGCCCTGTAGTATAATCCACGCACATGTACACAGATATTCACAGTATTTGTTATGCTTCACAATCTGTTCCTGCAGAAAAAGCTGCAGCAGGATCAGCAAGGGGAAGGGACACACATACCCCCACTAATGCTTAGGTCACCACAACCACAGTCGGAGAATGACTCAGAGGAGGAACCCCCAGCTGCTGTCCCTGTAGGCAGATATAGGCATGGCAGAATGGTTAAGGTTTTTACCTTGGAGACACAAGGTGCAGGGTTTGATTCTCACATGGGGTAATTGGCTAGGCTTTAAATGGCCCGCAAGGGCAATTAGCCTAGTATTAATCTATGTACCTATGTACCTATATCTATGCTCAGCATGCCCTTGCTTTGGCTAAGAGACAAAGCATAACACATTCACTGACCACCTAGGGACCTAATACCCTTCTTCTACTCACAAACATATAGTAAAATAGATCCCAGGCAACTCAGACTTTACCTCCCTAGGTACTGGCTGTGTGCTGCTTGCATCAGACAGAGCCAGCCCTGAACTAAAGGTGTGTCAGCTGCTGCATTTGCAAGGTAAGTCCTGAACCTAGAATGCATTCTTTAATAACATTATGGCATATCCTTGTATTTCCTAACTTGGTACAGTAAGCAAGTAAATAATGGTGGATTGGTACATAAAGTACCTTAACATGTGACACCAGATACTTATTTTACTTATATTTGTCCATTAGTAATTAGTAAGCCTCAGGCATGAAAGATTCCCACAGTCGTACCTCTGAAGAATTATGTTGTTCTCTACATGACCTCAGCACAAACCCTTTACACTGGTAAATCATTAAATACAGAAGTTAGAAAGTGATGATAACCATTGTAGTTTCAGACTTCAGACTTGTTTGTGTCATAACAGTAACTGAGCTTTGCCCCCACCAAAACAGGAGTGTACCCTTGTTCCTGCCATATCAGTAACTCAGCTATGCTACCCCCAAAAGAACAGTATATGTGTGTTTGTGCCATCCGAGCTAGCTGGACTTCATTTGTTGACAACTGCACATCATATTATTCCCAGTTAATATCCTCTCACATGTTAAGCACAATGATATAGAATGACTTTCACACTGCATCTCTTAGATAATTGATGAATGATCAAGAAACATATAAAGATAACACAAAGCTGTATATTTGTAAGCATAATTATGACAGGTTGTGTAATCACTAACTGTTCTATGTCCAAATATAGTAAAGAGAATTAAATGTACAAATCACAGCTGATGGTTTGATAGCAGTGTACATTCTAATGCAGTTGGTTGCATGAAGAATGACTTTTCATTGTCTTGATGCAAAGCTGTTTGTGTGGTCAAGAGGACTAAGGCATCCCACCTGTTTTCTTAAGATGTATTGGTATGAGGGTTCAGATTCTGACATATGTAAAAATTAGTGTACTGTCAAGTTTTACTGCTTTTACAGATTTTGCATTATGTGTTCCTTAGTTTTACTATCTTTTCCTATTTGTCTTCTTTTAATTCCAGTTTTGCATGATGTGCCGTTTCCTGAAAAAACATTTGGCTAACCTTATATGGTTTGCACAAATACTGTCAAAACAGGGGAAAAACAGACTTTCTAAAAAGCAGATACCCAAAGCAGAAAATGGATATATTCAATTAATGCTCTTAGCCATCGCGAAAAGCCAGCCTGGAGTACAGACAGGACCAGGATATAGTGGTAAGCATTATCACTGCACCTTGCATTTGTCCACTGCTTCTCTGCACACAAACAGACCTCTCTCACATGCATGTACACTTTGTTAATCAGCGTGCAAATGCAATGCTGGTTGCGCTATGGAATTGTATATATGATATTTTATCATCGCTGTTTATTGTCCAATTCCTTTGTATTACAGAAAGTTACATGTACGAACATTGCAAACTAAGAGTACAATATAACTATATGTCTTATATTTACAATACATCCATTTGCCACCCCCTGCCAAACCAGCCCAAACAAGCACTATAACTCTGGCATCTAATTACTTTTTCCACATGTATATTAACCACAATACAAAGTGTTATAAACAGTGTTGTGTGCTCACTCATGGATAGGGCCACTTGGTGGTGCTCACAGTTATGTCCTGCAAAACTCAAACAAATATGGTTGGTAAGGGTACTAGTGTTGTTACACAGCTAGGCTTCCAAACAGCCTACTGCTATTAGGCTACTAGCCTCAAATGATAGTATGAAGCAATGTACCTATGCAGGCCTCCAAAACTCTTGTCTCTCACGTGGCCTGTCAAGGTAATCTACTATAAGTTCACCTACTGTCCTATTAAAGGCAGACTTGTGCTGTGGTGCATGCAATAAGTATTGTGTTCCATAGTGTGTGCTCTTAGACAGATAGGGGGTCTAGTCTCACTACAGTCAAATGGGTGCGTGTCTAAACAGAAAGCAGAAGTTAGTATCGTACAGTTACTTCTTCAGTGGCATGGCTTGCCAGCTTTTTTGATACTTGCACAAACCTACACATCCATTTGATGCATGCTTCCCAACCTCTTGTCTCCCACATGGCCTACCAATGTCACCTACTATAAGTTCACCTGCAGTCCTGAAAAAAATCAGACTTGTGTTGTGGTGTGTGCATAAAGTACAGTGTTCTGTAGTCTGTATATTTAGGTAGGGGTTCTATTCTCACTGCAGTCAACTGTGTGCATGTGTGTGTGTGTGTGTGTGTGTGTGTGTGTGTGTGTGTGTGTGTGTGTGTGTGTGTGTGTGTGTGTGTGTGTGTGTGTGTGTGTGTCTGTGTGTGTCTACACAGAAGAGCAGAAGTGTGATTCCCACAGTTACTTCTCCAATGGCATGGCCTGCCAGTTTTTTGAGACTTGCAAAAGTCTACACATCCATTTCATACAGGCCACCCAACCTCCTGTCTCCCACATGGCCTGCCAATGTCATCTACTATAAGTTCACCTGCAGTACAGACAAAATGAGACTTGTACTGTGGTGCATGTGTAAAGTACTGTGTTCTATAGTGTGCCTACTTAGAGAGTAGGGGTTCTATTCTTGCTGCAGTCAAATGGGGGCATCAGTTTGTGTGTCTGTATGTGTCAGCTGTTGCCGGACTTTAAAGTGAGCCTTTTACAGCAGCCTGTGGGACACTGTTATCTTGTCCTTGACAGACACTGTTGAGGTAATGTATTGTCTGACACACTGTAAGTCGGACTTGCCATGGTGCTTCCATTAAGTATTGTGCTCTCTAGTGTGCATACTTAGATGGGAAGGAGGTTTATTCTCAATCAAGTTAAATGGGTGTGTGTGTGTGTGTGTGTGTGTGTGTGTGTGTGTGTGTGTGTGTGTGTGTGTGTGTGTGTGTGTGTGTGTGAGCTGTTGTTGGACTTTACAGTGAGCCTTTTACACCAACTTGTGGGGCACTGTTATCTTGTCCTGGACAGACACACCTGTTATTGCTATGTTATACAGTAAGCAAAAGACGTTGCTGTCTACAAATATAAAAGTGAGACACCAGAACTGGAAGACCACCCTCCTCAGCCTAAACAGGCAAATAAGACAAATTGTGCAATCTCTCACTCCAACACTTATTTTCTCTTTTGTTTTTTTTTTTTGTTTTGTTTTTCTTTCCCTCCACAGCACAGCAAGGTAGGCCTGGCCCATTGGATCCACCTGCCCCTATTCCATTGGCTATGGCACCAAGGCCCAGCACATCTCAGCTGCAATCTGGTAGCACCCCTTCTGCTGCCCCTGCACTACCCAGCTTTTCAGGTACTTCTGCCCTGGAGGACAGCCCTGTGGCTCCCTCCAGGAGCAGTGGAAGAAGGTGTAAGTTTATCAACCGAAATAATATTGTACTTATTTTACTGCCTGCACTTTAAGAAAGTCATATTTGTGTTTAAATTATCTGTTTAAATGTTGTAGGCTACACACTCCAGTGTGATAGCCATTTCTGTGCATTTAAAGTGTTTTTTTATTGTATATGCTTTATTTTCCTGATAAAAACAAAAAAACTTGTTTCACCACCTTTCTAAGCTAGTATAGTCCAGTTTTCAGGTTACTGCTGAATTCAGGACTGTGTTACATGTTTCTGTGTTTGCCCATACCTTACTTGGATAGAAGGAAGTTTATCTGTTCCCCTGTGAGAGAGGGGAGCTTTGAGCAGCCTATCTGTCTCTGGATGTGTAGTTTCTTCCCAGAAATTATAGTCCAAAATTGAACAGTGTACTTGTAAAAAGATAAAACTGGTGAACCAAAAGTAAAACCACCATCAGCTTTAATAGGACAAACAACAAGTACAAACACAACTGACTTAGCGCTTTCACCCAACTAGGGCATCCTCAGAGTCCTGAGGATGCCCAAGTTGGGTGAAAGCGCTAAGTCAGTTGTGTTTGTACTTGTTGTTTGTCCTATTAAAGCTGATGGTGGTTTTACTTTTTGTTCACCAGTTTTATCTTCCCAGAAATTAGCAGTTTATTGGCCATTTTGGGATAATTTCTATCGCTTTCATTTCCCTGCTATAAAACCCGCATTTGCACGGTTTGCACACCAGGCAGTGCCAGTTAGCTAGGGTATAACTATTTCCGGCTCCACAAAGTCTACTCTTCAATTTTTCCCTTGGAACTCGACAAACTTTCAACTTAAGCACTCAAACCATTCACTTCTCAGCCCAGCACTTGTTCTAAACTCATAGCAAGCACTAATAAACCTTAGCATTAGACCCCCCCTATACTGTAGAGAAGGACAAGGCTCTCTATTCAACCTTACCAGCCAATCAGTAAAACAGTTCACTGTACCTATCCAGGCATGTCCAAAGGGCAGTTTCAGGTGTACTCTGGTCCAACTGGTGAATCTGGGCATTTTGAGGCAGTGTTACAGCTGTCTCATGTACACAGACAACCCTCTCCTCCTACCACCAAACACTAATACATGCAAGAGATGCAATTATACAGCCAAACTGGAGGCTAAACTCTCACAACCCAAGACTGGACCACACAGTCAAGAGGAGAAGGGAATGACTTGCATCACACCACCAGTCTCACATAGACCTATGAAACCAGCACCAGCAAAAAACACACTTAAATACACAAAAACATACTTGGAGGCTCTAAATAAAAATCTGCAAAAGCAACGGAGACTTCCAAAGCAGACACCCAAGTAACCTCCACCCACCAACACAAACCATGAAACACATACTTCACAAAACCAGTGTGCCATGCAATCACAGCCCTTAAGGCAAGATAACATACCCAACACACTAGTAACAGGTGACTCTATAGTCAGGCACACTGACGTCCCACTCACTAGGCTGAACAAGGAGAAGGTTACTGTTAGCTGCCTGTCAGGTGCAGGATCCACCACATAAAACAAGCACTCAGGTCACTCCAGAACAAGTACAAATATGACTCTGTCATTGTCCATGTTGGTGTGAATGACCTGAGCCATACCTCCCTGGGCTACTTGAAAAGAGACATGGAAGAGCTCTCTGATCACATAGCCCAGGCCGGTATGACCCTGACCTTGAGTAGCATCCTGCCCTCACCAAAAAAGATACCATGGTATATAGAAAAAAAATATCAATTTCAACAATTGGCTAAGCTTCTGGTGTCATTCAAAGGGAATCCAGTGTCTGTCAGCCTGGGATGACATGCTCGACAAGCTACGTTGCTTCGTTAGAGACTGCTTGGACCTGTCATCCTTAGGCTTTCAAATACTGCCCAAGGCTCTTGCCACCCCAATAGTGCCTTTTTTAGGCAAGGTTCAAAAGATAAATCCACCACCATAAATAGCGCAAGTAACAAAAAACTGAGGGTAATGCCACTCAATGCCAGAAGTTTAAACCTCAGAATGCATGCACTCAAGGCACTCCTCAGTATAGAGAAAATTGATATATATGCAGTAACGGAAACCTGGTTTAAGGCTCCAGAGAGCACCCCAGCACTACCAGGCTACAACACATACCATACATTTTGACCACAAAACCTGGACTGAAATACAAAAGGCGGGGGTGTATCCATATTCATCAAGGGTACCCACACCTCCAGGTTAGTGGCACAGCACGATGCTTCAGAGATCATCCACTTGCAACTAACAAAGAGCAAAACTGCAATTCAATTTGTAGCTTGTTACAGATCACCCACCATGTCCCAGGACCCCCATTCTGCATTTCTGGAAACACTGGGAAACATAAAAATCCTACCAAACACCCTGATATTGGGTGATTTCCATTACCCAAACATTAACTGGGAGAACTACTCAAGTACTAACTCCCTTGCTCAATATTTCCTAGAATTTATAAACTCAAATGCCCTGGATCAACTGGTCAACACTCCCACTAGAAGTGACAACATATTGGACCTGGTCATCACCAACATGGGCGACCGGTGTTCCACACCGGAGGTCAACCCCTTGCTGGTTAGATATGACCATAAACTAATCACTCTGGATATCCACATTCTGCCCCCACCCCCGGTCAAAGAAACCACCGTGAAAAACTTTTCAAAAGCAAACTTCACTTTACTTAAGACCAAGGTGGAATGTTTCAAAGCCCCCATGCTAAAGGTTAACACTGCCCAAGCTGCAAAATCCTTTATTAATGCACTCTATGGGCACCTACAAGAATGCATGGATCATGCTATCCCAAGCAAAACCAAGACTCACTGCTCCAAGAAAAGGAAACCAGTCTGATGGACCCCAGCCATAAACAAGCTATACAATAGAAGGAGGAAAGTAGTACAGAAAAGAGTAAAATCCCAAGAAGGTAAGACATCCCTGATCAGTATGAGCAAGAAACTACGATCCCTCATAAAATCATCCAAGGCTAGCTTCAAAAGAAAAATTTCCAAGAACTCCAAAGATAACAACAAGGCATTTTTTAGATATGTCAAGAATCTAAGTGGCAATTCTCAGATCTGCCCGGAGTTAGTGCAGAATGGCACAAAATACACTGAACCGACCAATATCACCAACATCCTGGCATACAGGTTCAGTGCAAACTTCACCCCCCCTTTCACCCCCAAAAGGGCCCATAACCTTACCAGAAGAATGTAGTGCCCCCTAAAATCACAGACACTCAGGTTAAAACAGCCCTCTCCAAAGCCAAAAACACAGCATCAATGTGACTGGACGGTGTCCCAGCCTGTGTTCTACATGAGCTCAAAGATGAACTAACCCCTTACCTCAACACACTGCTCAAACTCAGCCTCTCCACAGGCTACATGCCCATAGAATGGGGCACAGCAACAGTTATTCTGGTCCACAAAGGTGGAGCCACAACATACCCCAGGAACTATCGCCCTATAAGCCTGACTAGCTTGGTCTGCAAGGTTATGGAGCACATCATCATGGATCTCATTAACAAAGTCATTGGGAACCTCCAAACACTGGGCACTACCCCGTTCGGCTTTGTTAAGGGCAGATCATGCCTTCTAAACCTGGTGGACTTATTTGAGACAGTTACCAAGGCTATAGACGAGGGAAAGGTGGTCCACACAGCCTACCTAGACCTCGCAAAGGCCTTCAACACCATTCCCCATTCTGGTATTATAGACAAGCTCACCAGGCAGAACATAAACCCCTACGACACAAGATGGGTTACCAACTGGCTCACAGACAGAACCCACATGGTAAGAGTTGTGGGAGCTAGGTGTGACAGTAAACCGGTTACAAGTGGCATTCCCCAGGGCTCAGTTCTAGGAACCCTCTTGTTTGGCATATACTTCTCAGAGGTACAGGCAAGCACAGGAGGACTATGGCTGACCAAGTTCACAGATGACTACAAACTAGGGGCTATAATTGACTCTCTGGCTGACACAGACATCCTTCAAAAGGGTCTCACTGAGACAGATACCTGCTGTCATAACCATTCACTTGGCCTCAAGCTAAATGCCATAAAAAAGTGCATAGTCATCTCCTTTGGAAAAAACAAAGTACCCACAGACTACTACATAGGTGTTAGCCCCCTAAATACGGAAGACGTAATAAAGGAGCTGGGGACCCAAGTAGATAGTAATCTCTCCTTTGATAATCACATTGCAAAAGTGGTTAGAAAATCCTTCTATGTGGCCCATCTAATCACAAAAGGGTTTGCATCCAGATCAAAAGAGGTCATTGTGCCCCTCTATGCATCACTCATCAGATCCATCATAGAGTACAACTCCCCATTTGGGATGTACCTTACAAGACACCCGCAACAGCTGGAAATACCACAGAAGTACCTCACCAAGAGGATCACTGACCTCAAACAGATACCCTATGCAGCTCAACTGAAGAAACTCCAGCTGTACTCAGTTGCATACTGCCTACTCAGAGATGATCTATGCCTGACATACAAGGCCATGTCCAACCCAGAATTGATTGACATGCTCCACCTAAAAAAAACATATCTCCTCAAGCCACACGCTCTAGGGATCTAAACCTCACCAAAACAATAAATAGGACATGCTGGAGGGATGGATTCCTGTCCCAGAGACTTCCCGTGCTCTGGAACAAGATTTCAATCCACATTAGGCAGAGCACCTCACTAACATTCTTCAAGAGAAACATTGACGAGTGGATGGGAAATAGAAAGTTAACCCCAGGGATCACTTCAATGGCTGTGTTGGACAGAGGCACAGGGAACTAATCTAAGGGGGCAGCGAAAGCCAACACTATTCCAGCTAGGCTTATAAATGTCTTCGGGCAGATAGCCTAGTACCTACCTATGAACCTATAAGAACTGCCTGGGATAGTCCATAGGATTGTGTATCACACTGTTGGTGCAACATATGCTGACTGGAGACACAGCTCTCCACCACTGTATTAAATAACACAAGGAGAAACAGACATCAGCCACTGCAACCATCAGCACAGTGAGGTGACAGTGATGACAGTTCACTAGGTGAGGACTCAGTTCTCACTCTCACCCAATTTGACTTGCATGAATTTGCAATCTCCCCACCCTCACCCCAAACATGGTATTCACTCACCTCATGTGTCCTTCAGCATCCCTGTCTCTTGTCTTGTTTGTCTTGTCTGTCAGCAATTGCTTCATCATCTGCCCAGCTTAACTCACCCATACATTCCTACAACCCTTCTCCAACATTCCTCTCTCTCTAATTTGTCCCACAAAAAATATCATTCCATGCATAGCTCTGTTTCCCACACAGTTCTTCATGTCACACATGATTCTGTTCAATTCTCTGCATAACAGTGTGTTATGGTCACCCCCCTCTCTCTGGAGGTGACAATCCAAGCCCAGCAAAATTTGTATGTTTAAACGGAGAGCTGTGGTTCTTTCCTACATCCTTCATGCACATTCCTGCCTTGTTTTCACTTTATTCATTCCCCTGCTTGCTCCCCATTTCAGGACTTTCATGTCTAACCCATTTCTTTTCTTTAAAGCATAATTGCGCAATGGTGTGCATTGTTTAATAATGTGTGACTATGGCACAACCATTTCTAAATAGTATATAGTTGGATTGGAAAACAGTACCATCTAACCATATTTTAGATACTCCATACCTACTATCACACTTCAGAATTTGGATTTACACGTAAAATTATTTGACAGTGTTAACTTATACCTGGATTCAAGCCAAGTACCATCTGAACAAAAAATGCATGTGTCACTGCATTAACAGCTGACTCAGCTGATTAGTAGGTGTATTTTAGAGACTGTAGAGCAAATGGCACACACATGCTGTTGTATACATCTGCTAATAAATGCAATCCCTGGCTGCAGGAATTAATGCACTTAATGTAGTGATAAGTTCCTTTTTTGGGGCAAATGGTTTAGCTATAGATAATACATTAAAGTATTTTGGTAATAGCATTGCTTATCAATGCTGCATGATGAACAGCATCATGCAACATTATGCACTAGTGCTGCACAAGACTAAAGAGTATCATGCAATAATGTTTTATAAAATATTACAGGGAATCATGCAAGCTGCTTCACAGAAATTTAATGAAGAAGATACAACATCAGTGATATGGGGTGCAAGCATGAGGAAGTACAAAGGGAAATCTTTCCTAAACTGTGTCACTTACTATTGACTGTATTAAATACATCAGCTATCTAACTCTGTGGCAACAATTGTTAATGCATTATTGTTGGAGGCAGATGGCACTGGGTTCGAATATGGGTGGAAGTAATAATTTGACAAGTATGTATGATACTTTAAATATATCTATTTATATTGCTGCCTTTTACTGTTGCATCACATTGGTGTGCACCGAACACCATCGCACAATAATTCTTTAAAGAAAACAAATGGGGAAGACAGGAAAGTAGTGAAATGGGGAGTAAACAGGGAAATGCACAAAGTAAAAACAAGGCAGGAATGTGCAGGAAGGATGTCGAAAAAAACATAGCTATCCATTTCTTCCAGAATAAAACATATAAATGTTGATGAGTTTGGAATTTTACCCCCCCCCCCCCCCTGAGAGAGGGGTGATCATAACAATCTTTTGTGTAGGGAATTGTATAGAGAATTTGAAAGAATCATTTGTGTCATGAACACACATGTATGAAATGGAGAGTTCCATATGGGACAATTTTTTTCTTTGTGGGACAGGTGCCTTTTTTTTTTTTTGAGCGAGAAAGAGGAATGCTGGAAGAGCTGAAGGAATATCTGTGTGAGGTAAGTTTGGCAGGTGAGGAAAGAATTGCAGACAGACAAGACAAACAAGACTAGAGATAGGGACAGTGAAGGACACAAAAGGTGGGCGAACCCCATGGATGGGGAGAGGTAAGGAAAATCTTGGTCCCATGCAAATTGAGGCAGTTGACAATGGGAATCTATTCCTCACTCAGATGCAGTGTCCAATGTCTGCACCTCCTGCAGGTGTTCTGCACTTGGATGGAGAGCAGGTGCACAGGCATGCAACAACAGTGTGGCGCACAACCTGATGCACCATCCCTGGCAGTTTGTCATTGGTGATAAACGCACCCCCTCAGCCACTTCTCCTGGAGGTATACACAAGCCTATTCTCCAATGCATAAATACCTGAGGGGCCTAGTGGTGCAGGAGTGGCAGAGGGGTGCTACCAGGTAGATCCCATGGGACAGTCCTACCCCATTGTGTTGTGGGAAAAACAAAAAAAATAAAAAAGTAAATACACACACACACACACACACACACACACACACACACACTCACACACACACACACAAAGAAAATAATAACCCCCCCCAAAAAAAAGAGAGAAAAAAATTGGGGTGAGAGAAAAAAGAAAGAACATTAGTAACTTCATATGTGACATACAAAGCATTGATACAATTTATTAGACTCTATTCTGTTACCTTTAGTTTTAACACTACAAACCCCTAACAAGTTTCTTCCTTACTTTTAAGACTACCCAGGTTATAACACAGGCACACTTTAGTACAAAGTGTAGCCACCAATCCTTGATGTGTGCATATATTGCACATATGCTTGTACTGAAGGTCATTTGAGCCACTGGTATAGAGGTATGAAGTTACATTCCAATAATAATGAAAGCCTAAACAGTACTATATATTTGGGAAGTGTGGTTTTTAAACCCACAACTGTTGACTCCACTAAAATACTGTACTGTTCTTTTGTACTACAGAGTACTGCATGCATACTTTTCTTTTACAGTTTAGAGATGCATGTCCACTGTTATTTGAGAATATGAAACCACTGCTTTGTGCTACAGACTAAGGCATGAATACTTTCTTTTATAGTTGGGCTATACATGCTCAGTTTGATACAACTCAATTAAATACACAACTAAGTGGCCCTTAACTATTAATTCTACAAAATTACTATATAAATTATTATTAAAATACTATTTCGCCAGTCCTCTTCTGATGCATACATACCACATGCTTCTCATATCCTTACCAGATACACGGCATGGGATCAAACATTTGAGACTCTTTCCTCAGCAGATGTGGAAAAAACAGAACAGAACACAATTATGAATACCAGCATTGACTATACTGAGCTTTTAACTCTTACAATTAATCACAGAAACTGATGCTTACACATTTGTGGGGTGTCCCCTGCCCAACATTCCCCAATCCAAAGGTTGAGGGTATCCCATCTCCTTCTCCGAAGGTCATCAAAATGATGTCTGCATTGCTCACTTGTGCGGGGGATATCTGTTGCACTGGTTAATACCCTGGCAATACTATTCAATGCTTCAGATTTATATTCTGAGCCAGAATAGTCCCACTGCAGCAACCTGGCCCCATGCTCCCTAAATAGGAACTCCAGACATGCCTGCCATAGTTCAAGCTCAATGTCTAATGAGCATTTCCCATCAATTTCAGTTTATATGGTACTGTTTCTTACCTATTGCATGTCTCATGCTTACTGAAAGTGCGCACATTTTAGATTTGCAACATTTGAAAGTGTTGCGCATTACTTACCATTGCACAAACACGGGAGGTGAGGGTGCACAATGTCAGGCACCAATACCATGTTTACATGATAGTAAGTGATTCACTACAGTGGCAAACAATGCAATTTCTAGCCTATTAGGTATATAGGCACTTGTGTAACTTGGCTAGTCAAATTTACCATATATACAGTTCTCCTACACTTGCAGCTATTACAACAAGAAGGTTGAAAAAAACAGTTGCTTATCTTGCACTTCATTGCTATCATCTGCAGGCACACAACAGTAAAACAAAACTTGCACACCCTGTACTAAAACCCCATACAATCTGCACTTTATCCCTATATTTACCTGCTGCCACGGGATTAGTGAGATGATATGTGCTATCTTAGTAAATATTATAGAGTTGATCGTAGTGCAGTGCAGCTTACCATGGCTGGACGATGCACAATATTATTAACTGAATGCATCTAGTTCATATTTGTGGCAGTCTGGGTCTATTCTACAACCTGGGTGGTCAATTCTTGCAGTCTGTATGCTGCTTCACTTCACACAAACCAGCTGAGCATAGCTAAACATGTTTATGCCAAGTGGAGCATCGAGCAAACACTGGCAATAAAAAACAGTAAAAAAAGGATAAAAAAGATTAATTAAAACACAAAAGGCAGACTGTCCACAGTTTTGCAAAATGTCCAGACATATGCATCATATATTTGGCCTGTTCCTTGTAAAATGGGTGTTTTACTATGAAATCCCTGAAGACTGCAGTCAATATATAATGACATATACATTTCTGTTCCATACTTCATATCGTTCAGAAAATGCATGCTGGACCTTTGTCATCTAATTCGTTTAGTGTATGAGTGGAACAATTCACATTCAGTATCCTGGTTTCAAGGCCAGTAAAACTGGGATGAGCTGCGAAAGCTTGCCTACGTGTGCTGCACATCATTAATATTCATGGCGCTAGGGTGTGCGATGCCACATGATGCACAGTATCTCATTTGCAAATACACTCAGTGTAGGCTCTGCACGGAACCTACATAGAGTTTAATGAATTCTGGGGATTGTCACTAAATTTGCATTCCCTATATTGTAAATTCCTTGTGTATTTACTCAGACATATTCCTAGGCTCAATGACCTTATTGAAACAATATCCTCGCTTAATAAATCTATTTGGTAAGTTGTCTCCTTGTCCTTTGCATTCATTCACATTACTACAGATAGTATTATCCCTAAGAAATTGAGGAAAAGGGAATATTATGTGTCACAAACCTAGGATTCAACTATGTGCATTACCATGAAATGTTTAGCCCTTGTAATTAAGTATGACTGACCCAGAGCCGCACAGAACACTGCATGTTAGCCAAGAACACTGCATGTTAGCCCTATTCATAACAGATGTTGTTGTTGTGTCTTTCGGCTTTTTCACTGGTTAGGGGTCACCACAGCGGAACTCCAGTCCGCTAATGATTGGCAGTAGATTTTTACGTGCCGAGTTGCCAGCCCTGATGCACAACCTTCAATACAGGTATGCCCATTCACGCATGTCTCCACACAGAAGATGCTCTAGCTGAGAATCGAACCGGACAACATCTTACTGTGAGGCGACAATGCTACCGCAGCACCACCACCACAGTGCCTTATTCACAACAGATAAGGCTGCTAAAAACAGGATGAGTTTGAGGTTTCCCATCCATGACTCCAAAGAAGTGGTATTCTCTGTGATATATATATATATATATATATATATATATATATATATATATATATATATATATATATATATATATATATATATATATATATCCATCCTGCATGTTCTATTTATGTTGTAGAAGAGATTCACATCACTTGAGGATGTGTTTATGCCTCCATTGGACCTATAGATGTGCAGTAGAACTCAGAGGATTGTGGTTTTGAGGCTTTGTACCCAAGGCTGAGCTTTCTTTACAGTAGCCTGTATGATATTGAGGAGAAGAACAAAGTTTTGAGACAGTCAGTGAAGTTTTTATGATTTATGCCCTTGATTTTCTTGGTGAGAAACCTTTGTTGTCACTCAGGTTGCGTTAATGGTTTGAGCTTATACATACTGGAGGGGGCATTACACTCAGTGATTGGCCTAATATGCGCCAAATACAGTGGAATGATCACATCCTTGGACCTAGATGTTATGCTCTTGTTAATAAGCTGTGGAATAAAAAATAACTTTCGTACAATAGTGGATACATGGTGACTAAAGGACAGTTTGTTGTTCATATAGGTTCCCGGGTCCCTAACTACTGGTTTGAGTTGCAGGGGGGATTATCAATGTGATAATTACAGGGGATTCATAGGTTCATAGGTTCATAGGTTCATAGGTTGGTACTAGGCTATCAGCCCTAGGGCCTATACAAGCCTAGCCATAACAATTCCCTGGCTATTTCTTCCCACATTATTTACTTTCCTGGACCCCTGTCTAGCAGGGCGACTGACGTGATCCGTGGGGTGAATTTCCTTTCTCCCATCCAATCATCAAGGTTCCTATTGAAGAGGTCCAAAGAGGCACTCTGCTTGACATGTATGGGCAATCTATTCCAGAGTCTGGGGAGTCTCTGGGTCAGGAACCTATCCCTCCAGCATGTTTTGTTTATTGTGATGACAAGGTTTAGATCCCTGGAGCATGTAGCTCTGAGGGATTGGGATTTCTTTAAGTGTAGCATGTCCAACAGCTCTGGGTTTGACATGGCCTTGTATGTTAAGCAAAGATCGCCTCTGAGTAGACGATATGCAACAGAGTATAGCTGGAGTTTTTTAAGGCAGTCAGCATAGGGCATCTGCTTTAGGCCTGTGATTCTTTTAGTGAGGTATTTCTGAGGCCTTTCCAGTTGTTGCAGATGTCTTGAGAGGTACATACCAAATGGGGCATTGTATTCTATAATGGGTCTAATGAGGGATGAGTACAGTGGGACAATGACCTCCTTTTTCTGGATGAAAAGCCCTTCGTGATGAGGTGTGCCACATAGAAGGATTTCCTGACTGTTGTGGCGATGTGGTTATCGAAGGTGAGACCACTGTCCACCTGTGTCCCTAAGTCTCTTATCACACTTTCTGTGTTTAGTGTACTGCCACCTATATGGTAATTCATGGATACATGATTTTCCCAAAGGGGATAAGAATACATTTCTTGGCATTGAGCTTGAGCCCATGGCTCTGGCACCAAGCATCTGTTTCTGTAAGGCCCTTTTGTAGAGTATCCACATCATTTGGGGATTCAATAATGGCTCCCAGTTTGCAGTCATCTGCAAACTTTGTTAGCCAGAGTCCCTTAGTGTTGACCTGTACTTCAGAGAAGTAGATGCCAAACAAGAGCGGCCCCAGGACTGAACCCTGAGGTACTCCACTTGTCACTTGTCTGGAGCTGGATTTGGAGTCGGCTACTTTTACAGTGTGGGTTGTCAAGTAGTAATGTAAATCAGGCAGAGAAGCCTCCATCTCCTTTAACCATTGCAGTATTCCTTATGCCAGTGGATAACTGAATCTGGTTGCTTAATGACTGTACTGTATGTATAAAGTGAGTATTGAACTGGTTGGCTGTGGTATCATTTGTGTGTTTCATTTTGGCTGTGTAGCTTATCCCAGATTTCACAGTTTATAGACTGAGGGCCAGAACAGTTTTAAATTATCAGTATGTATGTTTTGATTGTTTGTGCGTTTTTTATATTTGGAGATAAGTGTCTATATGCTAGCAAAGTAGGACCTAGTATATGTTTTTTAGATTTTCCATGCTTTATCTCCTTATTTCATGAGTTGTTTAGTTGTTAAGCATAACAATGGGTCAGGGATAACTTTGATTCTTTTTATTCTGTGTGTGTGTGTGGGGGGGGGGGGTTAGTGTGTTTAGAACACCTTGGGTGTCTATATCATATGGTCAACATTTGAAAATGTCGAAGCACCTTTACTCGACATGAAACTGTCAAACACGAAGTTTGTTGAATGGCCAAATCATCGATTTCTTTCCAAGAGAAAGAAATCAGTTGGCCGTTCTGTCACACCTGCCCTTTCCCCGACTGTAGTGCGATCTTGGAGTTAGAATATTTAGTTGGGGGGTATGGGGAAAAGCTCCCCACTTAAATACATTTGTTTTTATGTGGTGTTTGTTGGCTTTCTGATTTCTTTCCCTTGGAAAGAAATCGGTGATCTGGCCATTCGACAAATTTAGGATTCAACATTTTCATGTCAAGTAAAGGTGCTTTGATATTCTCAAATGTCGATCATATGATATAGACCCCACCTTGGAATATTTTATTGAACTCAGAGACAGCATCATCTATAGGGATAGTCTTTAGTGACTCCTTATTAATGAGATGTAATATGTCTTCATGAAAGGTAGAATGTTTTCTTTCCAGACTACAGTGACGCGTTTAGGGGCAGTTGCTTCGGTACCTTATGCTGTAGATTGGTAAGTGATCACTTAGTCTGTCTGACAGAATTCCATGGGATTATATTTTATATGGAGAAGATGTTAGGATCCAAATGAGGGTTGACTTGATTAATTATCTAGTTATTGTGGTTATAGGATGGGTGAACTTGTAGAGATGTATACATATCAGATTGTATGGTTTGCCAATCTATATTAACATCACCCAGTACTATAGTTTTGTGAGTGATTTTAGAGGAGACCCAGCAGGGAATATCTTCCAGTGTTTTAGCATTGTTACCTGTGGGTATAAAAATACCCAAGGCTCTGATTGTCTTGTGAGTATTTACTTTTAGTGTGGTTAGCAGGTTTTTTAGAAAACATCACATGCTTGTTATTGGGTCTGACTAATCTGATAAAGTTATAGCCTTGTGGGACAATTTCTTAATTTTTTTATTTCCTGGCAGAGCCAGGTTCTATGGCAATTAATATGTCTATAATATGTAGTGCTATTCATGCGTGCACTTCAGGGAGTTTGTTATAAATACTCTGTATGTTGGCATGGTACACATGAAGACCAGGGTGGGACTGTGAGTGAGGTAGCAGCAGTAAATGAGGTATGTGGTATGCTGTCTGGTGCTGCAGTATGCTGAGTTAGCCTGAGTTTCCATTGAATGGTCTGCTAAGTTTTATATTTATGGAGATATGATGGTATGGGTAGACTCATTTTTGCCTGGTTTAGTGAATAATATTCATCGTGTGAGCAAATGGCTGTTGATTTGGATAAGTGCACTTTCTCGACATGCATTACTGTTTTAGTGGGTAATTATAGGATATCTCTGTTTACTTCATGTTTTGACTTACTTTCCCATCATCCCTCACTCCCACTTAGCTCTGTTGTCTTACAAGCATCCATTGCTCATATTGACCTCTATTGTTTCCTGTAGGCACTGTGACAACCCTCCACTGGACCAGTAATCAAAAAGCCTCAATCCTCATCACTGGCAGCAGCGGGGGGCATTCATTCACAGGATGACAACTACAAGTACACACACAGTATTTCCAGATGCAGCTCTCTGCATCAAGTGCAATTTCCCTTAAGAGCACACAGAGACCACATTCAGTCTGAGGCTGGTTTCTCCCTCTTTGTCCAGATCCCCAGTAGGACTCCCCACTGGTAAAGCTATAGAGTTGAGATCTCAGCTGAGTGACCAAGTCAAGACCTTCAGCACCCGCTCTGTCCAACCAGTGCTTTTTGTCCCTGCCCAAGTTGCTGACACACACACTCTTTGAGGTTTGATTTACACACACACACACACACACACACACACACACACACACACACACACACACACACACACACACACACACACACACACACACACACCAGGTTTACTACTGCCACTAGCCACTCCTTATCAGCTATTTTATGGCCTTTAACAAAGGCTGTCCAATCTTATTGTGTAATATTAATACTAATACAAATGTTAGTTTTACCAAGAGCAATGCTCTTAGGACTGGCTCACACAGTGTCACCAAATAAATATACAAGTACTCTTAAAACTTAAATATCTCTACATAGTTCAGCCACAATGGAACGTTTCTCCCCAGGCATCCTCTGAAAATAGACTCTGTCCTAGTCAGACTTTCCCAGTCATCCATTATTAAATAAATAAATAAACAAATAAATAAATACAATTTAATAATAAATTATAAAAAAAGACAATACTAAATATGTGTTCAGAGTTCTAAACCACAGGAAATATTAAAAACAATGCTGTAGTACTGGCTCACACAAATAAAGAAAAACATCTAAACTAAGCTTCACTATATTCCTGACTTAATCTAAGAGAATTATACTATTTATAGAAATACAGAGTATGTGTCACATTAAATGCTGATCAGATCTGTTGCAATTTATTAACCTATATCTAAGAGTTAACGTAGACTTCAGACATTGTTGTGCCAGTTTCTAGGGACAGATAGGGCTGCAGTTTGATATTACGGACATGATGTCTAGATATGCAATGGTATACTGCTGTATACATTTGTATCTTGCTATATCAGACTGTAAATGTTTGCTTGCTAATTAAAGCTCCTGCATACACATGCACCTCTGAGCTAACATCTTAGCAGTGATGCATAAATATCTGCAAAAGGTATTTCACAGACCTGACTTAGTAACTAGCACTGTCTTTTCTATTTTTTTTTCAATTTAAACTGAATTATTCAAACATAGCTATACATTTACCCCAAAAGTGTCTATCATCTGAGTTAATCAGATGTCTATCTCTTTCAGACATCTGTACTTTTCCTCTTTTGACCCTAACCAAACCAGCCCCTTTTAATACACTGCACAGGCTGCATAAGGATTATCACTGTCCAGTAAACAACACTCAAGCCTGAAATCTATCCTTGAAAGGACCAGGAGGCTGTAGTCACAGTAGATATGTATGTGTAATCCAGTAATGTTAACTTAAGTAAAGATGTACAGCTTGTAGAATCTGAGTATAGGAACAGCTGAGTGTCCAAGTCCACTCATCTGCACTAGGTAGCTGCATGGTGCATACTCTGTACTAGAGGATGTGGCACATACAAAACCCAACAACACCTCAGCTCTTTACACCACTGGTATATATTACAGCCCTTAATAATGGACAATAAGTTTAACAGGTTTGTATGTAGTCAAAAATAACAGACAATATGCAGCTTGTTACCCCCACCTCCCAACACACACACACACACACACACACACACACACACACACACACACACACACACACACACACACACACACACACACACACACACACACTCAGGACAAACTACTTGCCTTGCTTTCATTTGCATACTATTCACTTCTTCTTTCCTTCCTTTGTTACAGTATCTTACAGCTCATACACTAAATACTTAACCACATATGCAAATTTCTGTTTAGTGTTCCTGGGCTTGTGTACTGCTTGCTCTCTTTAATTCTCCTTGTTCCCTCTCAGCTTATTATTTCCACAATATAACTAATGCTGTTGCTTACTATCTTTGAAAACTTTTTTACTTTATGTGATAGCCAAAGCTTACTGATTGTTTTTTGTCAACGTTGTTGCATTGCTTAATCGTTACACTCTGGTTCACTCTGTTCCCCTACCCTACCCCCAATACCCACCCAGCCCATCCTACTCTGTATTTAAACTATTCTAACTCCATTGCTATATGTCTCCTAACCTATCTCTGCATCCAATCAGAACATAACTCAATAGCTGTTGCCCTACTAGAAACATCTGTTAACCAATTCACTTAAAGTGCTGAAACCCAGCATGCCCTTTTAGACATTATACTGCAGTAGCTATAACTCTTTTTGACCTAGTAATATTTTACACTGCAAACTAATATATTCATCAAAAATCTGTCTTACAAGTCATGCAAAATGACTGACTCAAACACTACTAGTGTGTCTCCTCAGCATATTAGCATTCTTTACAGATTACCATATCACTCCGCTAAATATAATTAACAGTCATATAAACCCAAACTCACTACACTAACATTTTCAAGTCTGTGAATCATCACAGCACTCACTCTTTACCAGCAAACCTTCTTATATCTTTCTCAGTTACAGGTATCTCAAATCTAAGTATTCTAGCATATGAGATCCAATGAAACTGAAGCAAATGCATTGTGCTACCTACTTTTCTTCATAAAATTTCCACCCAAAAATCAGTGGAGATATTCAATCAAACCCCCGTCCCACTCAACATGAAAAAAAGCAATAACAGCACATTAGATGTATCATTCTCTTTTTCTTTCTTATCTCCTGTTCCAGCCTTATCCTCCTAAATATCTATCTTAGAATCATATGCAACAAAATCGAAAACATACATGCTTGTATTGCCATATATTCCCAGGCATAGTCATAGCTGCAGAAACCTGATTGAAAAAAACACATACATGACAATGAAATTACTGCAGCTAGTTTCAATATAATTAGGCTTGACAGGGCAAATAAACAATCAGGTGGAATTGCAATCATCTACAAGAATTCCCCATATGTACAGAAGATACCCCCATTTTAATAACATAGAGTTATTTATATCACACCTCAAAATCAATAATAGGAAAACAATTTGCTTAGCAGCCATATATATCCCAACAGATAAAAACATTACCATTGTAGAAAATGTTTTAAACCAGGTGTCCCACCATATCTAACAATGCCGTATTTCTCCGTAAATAAGACCTAACCAGAGAATTAGGCCTAGCATGGTTTTCCAGGATGGCCATGATATAAGCCCTACCCCAGAAATAAGTCCCAGTTAAGATCATCAACAACACACGATGGACATGTTGAATTATAAAATAATAATATTACTGACACCTGTTGACTGAGGTTATTGTACTCTGCTCACCATTTTCATAACATTCAGACACCCAACTTCTTCTCTTTGCAGAAAGTCGTAAGATTCTTTCACTGGGAGTCCTCCACAATTCTTACTGTAACCCTAATCCTCACTCACACTTGACATTTGAGATCCCTGGCCCATAAACACTGGCAAGTGTACTTTAATTGGTCAAAGTACAGACAATGCACATAAAACGTGTGTACTTGATAACGAATGGGTATGGTTGTGTCTTCTTAACTGTCACCATTTTTGTTGCCACTCCTGTCTCGTAAGTCTTCAATTAACCCCCCCCCCCAGATGAGATGAGTGCAAAAAAAAAGAGATATTCTGTCGATTACAAGAAAGGAATTGTGGAGGACTCCTGGGGAAAGAATCTGATGGCTTTCTGCAAAGAGAAGAAGCTGGATCTCCGAATGGTCTGAAAATGGTGAGCAGGGTATGATAACCTCAGTCAACAGGTGGACAAGGGAAATGCTAAGAGATGCAAGTATGGATCAGGTCAGCAACCATTATTTCCTGAGCTGGAAGACATCATCCGTGAATGGATTGCTAACAGAAGAGCAAAGGCTTTGGTTGCACGCAGGGCTTATATTCAAGCATTTGCCCTTGCAATGGCACCACAGTTAGAAATATCCCTAGAAGAATTCAAAGCATCACAACATTGGCTGGATGGCTTCCTTCAGCTATATGAACTCTCTCTAAGAACACTGTTCAAGCTGGAAGATACTGAAGTTATTATATGTGCACTTGCATTCAAGTCCTTTGTTGATGGCATCAGCTTTTCTAAATACCAACTCTCCAACATGATTGCTATGGATGAAACAGCAGTGTTTATGGGCCAAGGATCTCAAACAGCAATTGATCAGAGGGGTTCCTCGTCAATCTACATTCCCTCCACTGGTTACGAAGTGCACGTGTTACCTGTATTTTGGCAATTCATCTAGATGGAAAGAAAACCCCACCTCTAATCATTAGTAAGGGCAAGAAAGATAAGATTGAACATGTTTCAGGCATTTACATTCTTGAAACCAAAAAAGCCTGGTGCACACAAGCAGTTATAAGGAAGTGGATCAATGTAATCCTGCCACTTGCTTTGCAAGGTGTTGAAAGAGGTCTGCTAGTCTGGGATTTAGCCAGCACTCACCGGGCTAAAGACATGAAGAACTTCCTTGCACAGAGAAGAATAGATCAAATAATGATCCCTGCAGGAATGACTACCTATCTCCTGACTCTTGATACTGCAATAAACAAGCCATTCAAGGACCATTTGCACATGGAACTCAATGACTACACTGAAAATAGAATGGAGAGAAATCAGCATGGAAACTTTGTGAAGCCTAGCCTGCAAGAGGTCATGGCTTGGGTTACGAATTTATGGGATAAAATCACTAACAGCTGTGTTGCCACTGCACTACAAGCAGGCTACATGGACAAGCAGTGCTCATTTAAGGAGAGCTCTATTGCTAGGCATGACAGATTGAGCCAATCTACAGGAAATGGAGTCACAAGAAATTCAGGCTGGAATTCGGGGGTTGGAGACTTACGACAATGTTCCAGAAGGAGATGACATGACTGTATTTGAATAACTCTTCCGTTATCGGGGCAACAGAATGGATTGCTTCTGCTTTCAGATGTCAGCAAGCTCTTGTCAGTTTGTTAACTTTATTGTATTAAGTTAATGTTTCTTTATCAAGGGGTAATTACAAAGTAAGGCCACTAGTTCCCAGAATTCATTTTTATGACTTTCCATCATTCTTCTCTTATGGTTTGGGTAAGGAATAAAGAAAGCATCACCACTCAAAAAGTGACAGTTATTCACCTGTTTTATTCCCCTCCTCCAATACAAATGTATTGAGATTTTTCTGCACTTTCTGTTAAGCATGAAATATTGCACTGTGAAAGCCGAGGTGCAGATATTCTGAAGCTGAAATGTTTGTTGCCCTGTTTATGTAGAATTCTCACACAACTGTTAATGCGGTACCTAGAACTGTTGCCCAATAATGGAAAAGTACCAAATCAAAGTCAATTTGTGTACATGAATAAATGTCGATTTGTGTACATGAATAAATGTCAATTTGTGTAAATGAATAAATGTTGATTTGTGTACATGAATAAATGTCGATTTTTGTACATGAATAAATGAATAAATGTAGATTGTTGTACAGGGGGTAAATAAGGCATCCCCTGATAATAAGACCTAATGCATATTTCAGTGGGGGAAAAGCAGAAGACCCAGTCTTATTTTCGGGGAAATACGGTACTATTAAACCTAAATATAAACTGGCAGGTTATGAACAGCAAGACCCCATCTGATTCAATAAATATATATGTATGGCTTTACACAGTTAATGCAATTTATGTACCTAATGCATGAAAGAGGTAGGGCTTGGAATGAATGATAGATCTTTTCAAAACCTACAGCAGAATAATGTAACCATACTAAAAGACAGATTAAATTAAACAACAAAAGCTATGACAGTAGCCCCTTACTAAATCAGTGTTCCGGCCCTAAAAATTCTAGTCTTCTGTTGATAATATACTCCATCTTGAAACAATCTCCACTTCTAATCCTGCCCCAAAGAATAGCTGTTCAATTTAACACAATTTATAGAAAGCATTAAAGCCCTTACTAAAGATTTCCACCTAACAATCCTGACATGCTCTATCCTCAGACAGCAACCCCCCAATTTCACCCTAAAATCCATCAAGACCTCCTTTATCAAATTGCATGCCCTCAACTGAAACCCTGTTTTCCTTCAGCAGATTTCCCAGTAGAATACCTCAAACTAGTTGTCAGCTCCATAGCCTATCCAGTGTTTAACCTAATTAATAGATTATCAAGGAATTATGCATTTCGTCTATATGGAAAAATTATCATCATCATTCCCCTTCATAAAGGAGGAACCTCATCTGATATAACCAGTTTCAGACCTATAGCCATGTTATCCCATTTGTCAAAACTTCTGGAGAAGTGCATTTACAAACAACTACTTGAACACATCATATAAGAAAAGCTGAGGATCCCCAGACAGCATGGTTTAGACCCAACCATAGCACTACCATGCCCTTATTAACCTTCACAGATACTGTTAACAAAGCCAGAGACAAAGTGCACTCATTTCCTTTGTATTTCTTTATCTCTCAAGCCTTTCATCCTATATCCCATCAAAAACTTCTTTGTCAACTATCTTCCCTAGGACTATCACAATCCACGTCTATGGTTTAACAACTACTTACTAGATAGTTACCACTCTGTTAAATGGCTCTTTACCTTTTCTCCCTTCCTTACTGTATATACGGGTGTGCTACAGGGCTCCATTCATGGACATCTGTTCTTCAGCATATTCACCACAATCTATATAAATCCTGAAATAAAACCAAGTACAGCACCTGTAGGGGACCAGAGAAAATGTTTTCAAAATGTAGCAAAACTTTTAGCGTAAAACACTTTTATTATTTGCTTTCATCCAAATAAGAACTTCTTCAGAACCATACAACCAGCTTTTTTTACTTTTACTGCAAGTTTCTTTAAATGGTTAGACTAATTAATTAATTCAACGGTGAATGCTATTGGTCGTATGTTTTTTTAAATTGCTCTTGGTTGTATTGTTCTGAAGAAGTCCTAATTTGGATGAAAGCAGATAATTTATTTATTTTATTATTTTATTTATTTATTTTATTATTTATTTTATTTTATTTTACATTTGTTGACCGGGCTAGTCTAACTGGATATATGTCCATTTTCAGTAGAGGCCCGAGGAGAAAAGCTCCGAGACAATAACAAGGACAGAAAAAAAACATTTATACAAATAATCCGCGAGAAACAATAGAAATTATAAAAAAATATAGCCCCCAAGAAAAAAATGTTAAATACAACAATAATTACATGGGTAAACAATTGAATGCCAGCAAAATACATTTTTTTTTTTTTTTTTTTTTTTTTGTAGAGAGCCATAAAAGAAAACAATAGTTCTTGTTCAGCTTCAGTAAGCATAAAAATACAAAAATAAAAATAAAAATTTATATAAGAAAAAGCAAAAAGATATTTAATATCCATAGAACTTCATATAGCATAGTGGGGAGATAGAAAAAAAAGAGAGCAAGAAGTTTAAATACGCCATATATGGAAGGTAGAGGAGTTTCAGCAAAAAGAAATCCAGTTTGAGAGTTAGAGTAGAAAGAGGAGAATAAGTATCAGTCAGGCTGAGAGCAGGGCAAAGCCATTTGGTTTTAATGAAGTTTTTCAACTGATTCTTGAAAAGGTTGGTGGAAGTAAGGGATGTGATCTCAGTTGGAAGTTTGTTCCAGGAATTGCCAACTGCATTTGAGAATAGGCAGTCTCCAACTTTGTTAAAGGATTTAGTAGTGGCGACTTGTAGTTTTTTAGCTGATCTTTAGGGTAGGAAGGTTTTTATAAGAATTTACTAGGTTACATAGTATGGGAGTGTTTGAAGGATGATGTAAAATCTTGTGAATAAAAATGAGTTGCTGGTAAACTACTTGGTTTTGTACTTCCAGCCATCCGAGATGTTTAAGGTTAAGGCAGTGGTGAGTAAGGAAGGGGGCACCGGTGGCAAATTTAGCTATGTTGTTGTAGGTGGTTGCTAGTTTATTTAGATTAGTTTTGGATAGGTTGGTATATATAGCTGAGGCGTAGAATAGGGTGGTAATAAGGTGGGTTTCGGCAATAGAGATCTTTGCTGACTCTGTAAGAAATGGTCTGATTCTGTAGAGGAATCCAAGTTTTCTATTTACTGATTTAATACTAGCATTAATGTGTGTCTATTTACTGATTTAATACTAGCATTAATGCGTGAGTCAAAGGTGAGATGGTTGTCTATTAATACACCGAGGAGTTTGGTGGTGGTTTCAGGGCTATTAATGTGCCATTGTTTGATTTTACTGTGAAATTGATAGAGGGGGATTTCTGTGTGGGAGTAAATAGTAGTAATTTAGTTTTTTTAGGGCTCAGGAGGAGACAACGTTGATGGAACCAGTTTTCCACTAAAGTAAAGACAGTTTGTGTGTTAGCCTGTAATTCATCAGGGGAGGATCCGGCACATACCAGAGTTGAATCGCCAGCATATTGTATGCATGTAGTTTGTGGAAGGGAAGTTTTTAGATCATTAATGAAAATTGTGAAAAGGAAAGGTCCAAGAATGGATCCTTGAGGGACTCCAAGGGTGATAGGAAGCTGAGAAGATATATTGTTTTCCCACAGGACCGCTTGTTTCCTGTTTTCAAGGTAGGATTGGAACCATTTTACTAGTTGATGATCAAGGGAAAGTGATTCAAGTATACTTAATAGTATTTAGTGGTTAACCATATCAAAGGCCTTTGAGAGATCTAAGAAAAGAGCAGAAGATAGAAGGTTAGTATTCCTGTTTTTATTAATGCAGTCTGTAAAGGATAGAAGAGCTGTTGTGGTACTATGGTGAGGCCTGAAACCATGCTGGCAGTCAACTATAAGGTTGTTTTGTAGGAGATACTGAAGTAATTGCCAATGGATGCATCACTCCATACTTTTTGCAAGGGGGGAGAGAAGGGCTATTGGGTGGAAGTTAGATAATTCATTTGAGGTACCTCCCTTATGCAGGGGGATGATATGGGAGATTTTCCAGATGGATGGGACATAAGATTCAGAGATGGTTCTGTTTATTAGGATAGAAATAGGGTAGGCAAGTACACCAGCTGCGATTTGCAGGAATTCAGCTGGGAGCAGATCAGCTGATGGTGTACATGGTTTTAGTTTAAGAAGCAAGGAGTGTATTAAAGATGTTGGGACAAGTTGAAGGTTAAAAGGCTGGGGTAATTTGGTTAGTGAGGGAAATTTAGTGGTGGAAGTAGGTGGTAAGGTGGTTGCTAGTGATTGAACTGTTTCATTGAAAAATTTGTTAAAGGTGTTGGCAATATGGTTGGGAGAGGTTTGGGTTAGGTTTGAGGGGGTAGGTGTTTTGGACTGTCCTGGGTGGAATAATTTGTTGATACCTGACCAAAACGTTTGTGGATTATGTTGGAATTTGAGGTAGAAGTCTTTTTTGTCAAGGATTATGGATTTTTTGTGGAATTACGAATTTGTCTAAAGTTTAGGTGATCTATTGGGTTTCTAGTTTTTCTTCATTTGGACCAGAGTTTGTTCCTTAATTGGATGTTTAGCCTTGCATCCTTAGACAGCCAGGGGGCTGGTTTATTTTTTGTTCTGACAGTACAAGTGGGAGCATGGTGCTCAAGGATCTGCAAGAATGTTTT
Organism: Protopterus annectens; assembly: GCF_019279795.1. NCBI lineage: Eukaryota > Metazoa > Chordata > Ceratodontiformes > Protopteridae > Protopterus > Protopterus annectens. Next base: position 1,328,331,803 of record NC_056729.1, on the reverse strand, counting down.
GTTAAAGTGTGAAATGGCTTTGTCAAGAGGTAGGTATTTTAGGGGTGACCAATTGCAAGCTTTGAGTTCAGCTTGAAAATTACTTGGGTTGAAATATTTTTTGTTTCTGGTAGTTCTAAAAGCTATTAGATTATGAAAGTGGGTCTTTTGTCTAGTGATATAAGTAAGAGAATGGTCACTAATATTGTCAGGGAGTATACCTGTTTGATAAGGATGGGGGTCCTCATTTACTAGAATCCAATCTAAGGTAGTTTGTTTTTTGTTAGGTTTGTGGATCCTGGTTGGGAAGGTAATGGTTTGGTGGAAGCCAAAGAGGTTTATATGTGTAGTGGGAGTGGGAGATGTACAGCTATTCCAATCAATATTAAAGTCACCAAGGAGTATGGTTTCTTGTTTTAGGCTAAAAGTTTTGCTACATTCTGAGAATGTTTTCTCTGGTCCCTATAGGTGCTGCACTTGGTGGCTTTATTTGAGTTTTTATTTATTACCATCTTCAGTTGAGACAGTTTTTATTTTTTTATTGTTTTTGTTCGGTACTGATCCCCTGATGTCTAGCACGAGTAGGGATGAGTTGTTGGACTTATCCAGACATCCAACACTGAGTAACAGAGATAACAGATTGATGCCATTATTATTTAAATCTATGGCAGAGGTACAAAAGTCTTTAACCATATCAGTTGAAAGATCTCAGCCAAGATCCATGTTCACAGTTGATTCTTCTAGCTCAGAAGACGATGTCAGGACTGTAATTCAAGAGCCCTGTGAGCCTTCTAAACAAAGCTTCAATGGTGTGGAAAGTCATGGCTCTTGTGCTTTTTCATGTATTCATAATATTTTAGATTTTGACAATGATCTGTTCTCTAAACCTGGCTATACTTTCAATGCAAGTGAACAGCATTATTTAAAGCAAGTGCTTAACAATTTAGAAAAACAGCTTAAAGATATAGGACTTTGGTCATTGAAAACAAATATTTTGAAAGATGCTTAAGTTTACACATAGTTCCAAAGAGCCTCCAATTTTTTAACTGGCCCAATGGTCTTATTACTTCTGATCCATTCATGAGCACTTTAATTGAGTTTTTTTTAATAACAGTGGTTTGTAGCTGCTACGTTTACTTATTCAATGTAATAACTGTTTAATCCATGATGTTAAAGAAAAAGTGCTTCAGTTAGATCATGAATCCCACAAATATTTGGCTAAAATATGTAATTTCACTAATTTATACAATGATGTCGTCAGCTCTATTGAACATTTTGATAAGCTGGTCACTCAAATAAAGATCAAGAAGTTGGCCAGGGACAGCTCCACATATGAGAATAAGTCAGCTTATTCTTATTTTGATCCTAATTTTTGCAAAAGTAAAATTACAAACAATAATAGGTCTGTGACCACAATCCCTTTAAATAAAAAGAACTTTGGTAATTCCACCAACGTAACTGTGGGGAATGGAATAGGAAATCCAGCACCTAATTATAATGAAGGTGGGGCTTCAGGTGAAACTCACATTAATACTAAGTCCAACATATGGGAATCATGGGTGAACTCTGAAGACTACTTAGAACTTCTGCTTTATTCTACAAATTAAACTAAATAGCAAAGGTTTCCTTTTAGGAGCCAGACCAAAAGTCTTTTGCCAACACAACTACAAAGACCTTTCCAACATCAACAACAACAATGAGCATGGAATGGTTACCAGATGGAGAATGAAAGCCAATTCAGTGACAAAGTAAGGTACTGTAATAAGATTTTTAATATGTCTGATAAAATATTCTTCTTCTTCTTCTTAGTCTTCTTCTTCTTTCGGCTGCTCCCATTAGGGGTCGCCACAGCAGATCAACTGTTTCCATTTCTTCCTGTCCTCTGCATCTTGCTGTGTCACACCAACCACCTGCATGTCCTCTCTCACCACATCCATAAACCTTATCTTAGGCCTCTCTCTTTTCCTGTTACCTGACAGCTTCATCCTTAGCATCTTTTTCCCAATATACTCTGCATCCCTCCTCAGCACATGTCCAAACCAAGGTAATCTTGCCACTCTGGCTTTGTCTCCAAACTTTCCAACCTGGGCGGACCCTCAAATATACTTATTCCTAATCCTGTCCATCCTCATCACACCCAGTACAAAACTTCAACTCTGCCACGTCAAGCTCTGACTTCTGCCTTTTTGTCAATGCTATTGTCTCCAACCCATATAACATAGCTGGTCTCACTACCCTCATGTAGACTTTCCCTTTCACTCTTACGGTACTTGTCTGTCACAAATCACTCCTGACACTCTTCTCCCTCCACTCCATCCTGCCTGTACTCTCTTCTTCACCTTTCTTCCACACTCACCATTACTCTGAACTGTTGATCCCAAGTACTTAAACTCATCCACCGTCCCAACCTCTACTCCTTACATCCTCACCATTCCTCTATCCTCCCTCTCATTCACACACGTATATTCTGTCTTAGTCCTGCTGACCTTCATTCCTCTTCTCTCTAGAGCATATCTCCACCTTTGCAGGGTCTCCTCCACCTGTTCCCTACTCTCACTACAAATCACAATGATAAAATATTCTCACCTTTACAAATGGAAGTTTTAAAGAAAGGATTCAGTTTGTCCCTGGTAAAAGATCCGACGTCAGTAAGACATTGCTGTGCTTGAAGGAGTTTATTCGCAAATTGAATCTAAGTGTTTTACTGAGAGACATTAGCATTTCTAAAATAAATGTTTTGCTAAACCATCCAGTTATGACCCTACACTGTTAAGCATACTTTCTGTGTTTGAGCAGGTTTGTGAAAATTACATTAGAAATGTCTTGAATAATAAAACCAAACACAAATATTTTAATCTAGATGGTTGTGAAAGGGCAGCTTTAAAGGAATTACATTCTATGAAAGATCTTAGATTTATGAGAGCTGATAAAGGCAGGAGGCTTGTTATAATGAGTGAAGATAAGTATATTCAAGCAATGCAAATGATGTTGAGCAATACTGATGAATATTCCAATGTGACTGTCAAAGAGGTTTATAACTGTTATAAGAAAGTACATCATTTTTATATGACAGTTTAATGGATGGCTCTAGCGATATTGATATGTATAATTGTACTTATATATTGAAAAAACAATGCTAGGTTCACTGTTTGGGATACCTAAGACACATAAAGATGCTCAAAACCTGCCTTTCTGTCCATTTGTTTCTGCTGCAGGATATGTTACAGAGGGTATTTCATTAGTTATTGACTCTATACTTAATCCTGTTGCTCAAAGTTTAGCTACTTATATCCATGTTGCTTGGGATTTTCTGGACAAACTAAAGACATTCTTTTTTAGTTATAAATTTTGCAAACATAGTAATGTATTTCTTACTATTGATGTCTGCTCTCTTTTTATATGCATTCTGCATGAAGTTGGTATTGAGTATGTCAAGAATTATTTAAACACATTTTATAAAATAGACAAGAAGGACAATAATTACTGTTGCCTTCTTTTAAATATGTTATTAAATAATAATTATTTTATGTTTAACCTAAATATTTATAAACACATTTGAGGGGTAGTCATGGGCTCTGCAGCAGCTCCAGTCTACTCCAATTTGGTTTTAGACTGGTGGGAATATGAGGCCTTATCTCCCTTCCTTTCTAATGTGGCTGATTTTTGTCAGCTTGTAGATGATTTATTTTTTATTTTAGAAGGTAGAGAAATTGATGTTAATAACTTTATTCATGCCTTAAATACAAGTTCCGATTTTTAAGGTTCACTATGGGCCAGTGTGACCTACAAGTCAATTGTTTAGACATTCAGCTAACCTGGAATGATATGAAAGATATGGTGGACAGTAGAATTTATAGAAAAGGTACTTTCAGCAACAACTATCTGCATTCTATTAGTAACCAACCACACATTATGTTAAAAAATATTCCTAGAGGCCAGTTTATCAGGGCCTCCAGGTTAACTACAGATGATGACAAGTTTGATAAAGAACTGGATACCATTATTTCTTTGTTTATGGACAGAGGTTGCAAATTAGATCTTTTAAAAACAAAGGAGGAGAAGTTAAATTAAAAAGGTTAGATTTATACCCACCTATATTTCTGAAACCTTTGTTAAGAAATGAGAAATGCTGGTAAGTGAGATATTATGTGTAGCCTTGAAATGACAGTAGATCATGAGAGTAACTGGTCTGTGATTTTAGACAATTGAAAATTTTAGAAGGAAACGCTGAGTTGATTCCTGTATTGGTCCAGGTCACAAATTTATTTATAGAAATAACTACAACTTGAAAGTTTTGCTAGAAATGACAATTGTAAGATGGTTTTATGCCCCTATAATGGGACTAGAGACAAGGGAGTGTATAAATGTGGGCATTGTCAAGTTTGTAGATATATTTTAGAGGCACCTTATCTTTCTTTGGACCAACTTACCTCCACCATACCTATTCCAGGGGTATTTACTTGTAAAACTAGGAGTGTGGTTTATGTTGCCCTGGACCAGCTCATTCTTACCCCACTAAATGAAGCAACATCCTTGACCTGGTTATTACTAACATGGGCAACCATTGCTCTATACCAATAGTCAATTCTTCCTGGTTAAATCCGACCACAAACTAATCACCATGAAAATCCACCCCCCCCCCCCCAGAAAGGTATCCACCTTGAAAAACTTCTCCAAAGCTGACTTTGGACTCCTAAAAACAGAGGTGGCTAACTTCATGGCATCCATGCAAGATACATGACTGCTGAATCGTACACCAATGCACTGTATGAACACATACATAAATGCATGGAACTAGCCATACCCAACAGAACCAAGACACTCTCCTCCAAAAAAAGGAAGCTAATCTAGTGGGACCCTGCCAGTAATAAACTCTACAACAGAAGGAAGAAACTGTTGCAGAAAAAGGTAAGTCCCAAGACTGGAAAAATTCCCTTATCTGCCTCAACAAAACCTCCAAAGCCAGCTATGAAGGCAGAATTGCAGCAGACACTAAAACAACCACAACTCCTTCTATAGTTATATCAAGAATCTCCATGGCAATCTTTATGGCCTAATTTAATTTCAGGTATTTTCCGAAGTTAACTGGGACTGGGATTCCACGGTGGTACAGTGGTAGTGTTGTTACCTCACAGGAAGAGGTTCTCCCGTTCGATTCTCAGCTTGGTTGGGAGTGCCTTCTGTGTGGAGTCTGCATGTCCTCCCCGCGGTTGGGTAGCATTCAAAATACATGTGTGCGTAAATGGGCATGCCTTTGTTGAAGGTTGGGCGTCGAACTGGCACCTCGGCATTTCGTAAAAATCTACTGCCAATCATTAGTGGACCGGAGTTCTGCTGTGGCGACCCCTTACCAGCCAAAAGACAAACAACAACAACTGGGACTGAGCTTAACCTCTTCTCTTTCAGTATTCTCTGTTACAATTTATGTATTTAAACAGTTACAATAATGCATATACATCTCTTCTCTTTCCAGCAGGGCACACTGTTGATACATTTTTAACACAAGCAGCTATACAAATACATTTGCATTTACAAGCATCTGTACAAATCAGTTTGATATTCAAATAACATATAATTCTTTACTAAATTCCAGCTAGCTGTGCTGGCATATGTTACATATCCACTGCCCTACTTCTCCTGGCATAGCTGGCAATACCTCACATCATCACATGCAGCATGGTTTCAGACTCCACCACAGCAGAACTACTGCCCTCCTTCACTTCACTTCATTTCACTTTACTAGTAATAAAAAACAAGCATAGTAACAATGGTAGCCTAGTGTCAACAGTGTCCCCAGACTTATCCAAAGCATTTGTCACTGTATCACAGCAGCATTTACTCAGCGAACTCTCTTCTATAGGTCTCTCTCTGTCCTCCCTTACATGGTTCCTTAACTATCTATATGGAAGGCAACAAGCAGTCAAATGTCAAGGACCTCACCGCCTCTCTCCCAGTTACCCTAGGTTCCCCTCGGGGCTTTATACTAGGACTCCTTTCTCTTCAATATTTGTATAAACAAGCTTTACATTGCCTTACACCAAACATAGTACAATATGCAGATGATTCATCTTTAATATGTAGTGCCCACAATATCTCAATGCCAAGAAATCACTCAAATTGCTTTCTCTTCAAATTAAACCTGGCTGAATATTTCAATCCTGCTCCTCAATCCCAATGAGACAAACCTTAAGATCTTCTTTTGTGGTTATATCTGCAAATAATACTGAAATTGAGGTAGTACCAGATACTAAGTTACTGGACATTGCAATAGATGACAGTCTTAAATCTGATCAACGTATGCTTCAGACAATTAAAATGACCCCCCAGAAACTTAGGTCCCTTTACAGGGCCAAATAGTACCTTACAGACCCAGCAAAAAAAAAAAAAAAAAAAACAGCCTCATCCTATTTTCTTCCAACCTTCTTATATGCCTCACCTGTCCATACAAACCTAAGCTTTACATTAAAATCCAAACTATCCTCTTGTTACAACCAAGTAGCTAAATTTGCTACCAGCTCTACACACACCACTGCCAAGCCTTAACACTGCTAAAACTGGCTAGAGTTTAACAACTACCTAGCATGCTCTCAGCTAGTTATGGCATACAAGCTGATATATTATACTGAAAATGCCCTGCATTACAAAATACACTATTATCCTACACTCTCACAAGAGACCTCTGTTTCGATGATAAATTTCTCCTAAGCACAAGTTAAAGCAAATTAATCAGGGGACCCACTATACTACTACTATATCTACAAACTCTGGAACACCATCCCTACATAAGAAAAATGTCTAACAAACTCCCAAGCTATAAACTCCAGATAAAACAATACCTTATCAATCCTGGTCATGCTCATGTCGATTGGCAGGTTGAGATCTCTTGTAAAAGCACAGATCTCTTATTACCTGGCAATAACTCCCCCCACCTGTACTTGAATCATTACACCCCTAATAACTTTCATTCCTACACTTGAATCAATATACCCTGATTCACCCCCTCTTAGATACTACTACTCATATTTCTTTGACTTAAACACTTAAAAACGACTTCTCATCTTTCTCATTTTCTAACTGTCCCCATCCACCACTCTACTCCACTCATGCATTCTCTGTATATCTATGTTATAAACATTTCAGATTCACCAATTTGGAACAGGCAATTTAGAAACCTCCTGGCTGATAAATTCAGCTCCAACTTTACTCCTCTCTCTCCCTCATCCTTCCCTCAGGAAATATCATCAAATATAACTCCCCCTACTATCACAAGGGAACAGGTCCTTAATGCTCTCTCTAAGACCAAGAATACTGCATCAATGGGCCCAGACAATATCTGAGGATGCCTTCTAAATAGCATGAAAAATGACCTATCAGGGCCTCTGGAATTACTATTTAACTTTAGCCTCCAAGCAGGCTTCGTGCTTCATGAATGGAAAAAGCCAACAGTCATTCCTCAGCATAAAGGTGGACCATCTACAGACCCTTGAAACTACAAACCCATAAGTCTCACTAGTCTTATATGTAAAGCTATGGAAAAATTATCATGGAGATGATCAACAGAGATATAGTAAACCTCCAGACACTGGACCCAACCTAGTTTGGTTTCGTCAAGGGCAGAGCATGCCTACTCAACCTGGTGGACTTCTTTGAGAAGGTCACCAAAATAATGGATGAGGGCAAAATCATTCACACTGCATACCTTGACCTGGCCAAGGCATTTGACACAATACCCCACTCAGGCATTGTTGACAAACTCAAGAGGTTAGGTACAAACCCGTGTGTCACCCGGCGGATAGCCAACTGGCTCACAGACAGAACCCAGGAAGTTAGAATTGGGGAGTCCACCTCTTCAAAGAGGCCAGTCACAAGTGGAGTCCCTCAGGGATCAGTCCTTGGACTGCTCCTTTTTGGTATTTACTTCTCAGAATTCAAGTCCAATGTCAGAGGTCTCTGGCTGACTAAATTTGCACTCGATTGCAAATTAGGAGCTGTCATTGAATCTCACACTGACACAAATGTTCTCCAGGAGGGGCTGACACAGATAAATAACTGGTGTCAGAACCATGGACTAAAACTAAATGCCAAGAAATGGATAATAGTATCCTTTGGGAAGTCATCCATTCCTTGTAACTATCATATTGACAACACACCCCTTAGAGTTGACCGAGTAGTCAGGGACTTAGGGACACACATAGATAGTAATCTAGCCTTTGATCATCATGTGTCTACAGTGGTGAGGAAATCATTCTATGATGCTCACCTTATAAACAAAGGTATGACATCTAAGTCCAAGGAAGTCATTGTTCCACTGTATTTAGCATTCATCAGACCTATCATTGAGTACAATGCATCCTTTGGTATGTACCTAATCAGGCATATCTAACAACTAGAACATCCGCAGAGGTTCCTCACTAAAAGAATACAGGGTGTAAGTAATATGTCCTATGCAGACTGCTGTAAGGCCCTATACCTATTTTCTGTCTCCTACAGGCATTTGAGGGGAGATCTATGCTTGGCATACAGGGCACTGTCAGACCCCACTCTAATGGACGTTCTGCATATCCACAAATCAAACAGTACCAGAATTACCCATTCTAAAGATGTAAACATTGCCTGTGATATAAATATGACCTGCTTGAGAGATAGGTATGTATCCCAGAGACTGCCCCATCTATGGAACACGCTCCCCATCCATGTGAAGCAGATTTCCTCCCTAATGAAATTCAAGTGCAACTTGGACAATTGGATGGGAAAATGGAAATTCATCCCTGGTTTGGCACCTATGTCTCTAATGCAAACAGGTAACCTGTAAATGGTTCATCTCCCAGGCCCATGCTTACACTTATCAAGTGTATCAGAACTTGCCAGAGATTTGGGATGCATGGCTAGGCTTAAAAAGGCTGTTGTGGTCATTAGCCTAATAAACACCTATGAACCTATGAACCTATGAACCTATGTATTCTATACCCTGCTTGTTCAGTGATATGCTATTACCACTGTTTTATATAATACTCATATCTTCCCTTCTACTTAATTTTACAACTTACTTCTCATCTTTACTCTTTATCTCTTGAGCTCTTTACAAACCTTTCTGTCCTGAAATGTAAGAACACTAAACTTCTTTACAACAATGGTTTCTCTTCCATACTATATATAAATCTATTTCTTGTAAGATGTTAGAGCTACTAGAACTGCATAGACTTATACATGTTTCTGTAAATATTGTTATGTATATACATCTTGTAATTATGTTTATTTTTCTAAGAACTGTAACTGTTGTTTTTTGTTTTTTTTTTAAATTCACTTTTTAATATAAATGTATTGTGATGGAACTTTTCTCCCCGGAACTCTGCTGAAAATGGGCTCTGCCCAGTCACACTTTCCCAGTCAACAAAGGCAAACAAATAAATAAATAAAATACAATATCTGTGCACTGATATAGGCAGGGTGAGACTGGGAGATGAGGTTCAGGTGCATTTTGCTTGGAGGACACAATATATATAAGAGGTTTGTTACAACTGGGAGAGCAATGAATGCTGGCAGGATGTTAGGTGTGTAAGTAGGAGAAGGTATTAATAGTATTAGGAACTGTAGGGGAAATGCATTTCTGAAATGTAAGAAATAGGTTTGAAAGGAAAGAAGGTGAAGATGTGGTTAAGATAGGAAGTAGGGAGAGTTTATTTGGGAAAAGTAGAATTTGAAATGTAAAACAATAGATTGTATTTAGTTTGTACAATTATAGTTGATTTTGATGTTTGTAGATGTTTAACAGTACAGGTATGGGAAATAGTGATATGAATGAGCATAAAGTTAAGTGGTGGAAGGGTATTGACAGTGAGAATAGGTGTGGGTAGGGATGGGCACTAAAACAAAAAGTACTGATTTAAGTCTGTAGGGATGAACAGAGAGTGAGGGTAGAGTGTGTAAGCAGTAAAAAGAGATGAAAAGAAGGCTGAGAGACATTATAAAGAAAAAAATGAAAGATAAATATTAATCTGTTGTAGTATATGAGAAAAGATTACACAGACAAATGCAAGACTGAGTTTTACTCAAGAATAACTTAGAGGTACTGTCAGGAGGGGGCTGAGTAGGAGTCAATATAGAGTAAAACAGTAATGGAGGGAGAAAGGCTGTTAGGTGGAAATAATAATCAGGAAGTGCTTATCTCTACTGTGTATATTTGTTGTTTATTTATATTTCAATTAAATGATTTTATCAAAAATGGTGTATTTGAAACTCAGCATTGTAGCAGAAAATGATATGTGTTACCAGTGACTATGCATTTCTAAAGTCTACAAATCAAGTCAGTCATATTGTAGCAGTAAACAGAAATCAAATGCCTGATGATTTTAAATACCTGTTGCTGTTCCAATAACTGTAATTGCTCTCAGTAGGGACTGAACAGTGACATATTGTGCTATGGATTGATGTAATACTATTATAATGTAGTTATATTTTCAGTTTATCAGTGCATCGGCATAAGTAGTTTATTGTTTCATTTTACTAGAGTGTCCCCAATACAAATGTATACACCAAGGTGATCTATTTTCAATCATTAATGTTTACAACATCGAGAGTCAATATATTAGTCATAATATAATGTCTATTGAAATTACCAGAAACCATTTGTACAAAAGCAATTTAAAAAGTTGTTTTTGCATGGGGCAAGCATCACTGTGGCACCCATAAGAGGGCACCCCTGGAATTACTCTGCCTTCCACATTCATATAACTTTAAATATATTAACCCTTACCCCAACTGTTACCTAATCTCTGTAAACACACAATGCACCATCCCATTAATGTGTAAGTGAATAGCACACACCCCTCCATTCCATTCATCTACACATCTACACAGCAGTGATAGGCATTTATCAATATAATGAACCCCAATGAATAAGGAAGCAATAGTACCAGGCAGGGTGGACAGTAATAGGGAAATAATGTACCACCCAGGGGTGTTAATGAACCTGATACTGTAGGTGTACAACTCCATTTTAAGTTCCAAGTGTGGAGACTAGATAAAGAAGGCTAATAAGCATGTAACTACTCTCTGAAAGGGCATACATAATTGTTTCTAATCCTGTAAGTTGAGCTGGTGAAACGGAACAGTGTCTCATCATGGAAGCAACATTCCATTTCAGTTTCCATTTGGACAGAGAATTTCTCTGTCTACCCATCGTTCAGTGCATAAAATACATAACATCATGGCAAGTAGGGTTGGGAGGGTGGTCTAATGGTTAAAGTGTTTGCCTTACAAACACAAGGTGCAAGGTTTGAGTCTCACAAGGGATAATTGGCTAGGCTTAAAATGGCTCGCAAGAGCAGTTAGCTTAGTACTAACCTATGAAGTACACTTTTCAGATAATACTTTTTTGAAACTATTTTACAGTTGATTTTAACTGCTACACATGCTTCACCCCTCTCTCTCTCTCTCTTCATGTTTGCCCTCCCTAATGTCTACTATTTGCAATGTAGGTAGACAGGTATTCCTTGTTGTTCACATATTTATCGATCTGATTGTGTTACAATTATTCTGAAACTTTTATCTGTTCAATTCCTTGACTTGGTGCCATTTGTGATTCATTAGCTTGTTGCTACATTTGCAGCAGGCATATATGTCAATGTAGTTTGGATAAATATTAAGTTTCATGATAAAAGGATTTTGCTTTTAACCATTTTCTCTCGTTTTTTTCCTAATTCAGATTACATTTAACTATGACAACTGCCTGTGATATAACAAATATCCATTGATTATGTCATTAGCTCTATGGTTTAGTAGTTATGCTAATGACCTGTGTATGGATTGCTTCCAAAAGCTCTGGTTTTGATTCCCACAGATGTCATATGTGCTGTGTGGTTATAAGAACATCAATTAAGCAGGCCATAAATCTTGAGTCATTCTTATAAACAGGCACTTATGTCTTCTGGGATTTATTAAGACAGCAGAAACAAATAAACTTCTGTGGAGTTGCGAAATATGTATATCTCATACTGCTTTAAATGTTTTCTTACGACACAACATTCTAAATGAGAAACACCTGGTAAAATGTAAGCTATTCTGTAGGGAACAACAAGTAGAAGAAATGTGCTAGCAGCCTGAGTAATTAAACAAATCCGCAGTGTAATTACAAATGTAATGAAAACAAGGCTGGATGCATTCATGCAGATTCATCTAGTAAACTTAATTTTTTTAGTAAATAATGATTAATTTAGGAGGAGAATACTTTGGATTAAAATAATTCCCAGTATTTTAACAATGTTCTGGAAGAAAAGTACAGGCAGACTGCATACAGTTTTGTGGTTACAGTGATAAACAAAAGGCCATGCATTTGCTCATAACACCAGTATTATGCTTCCAGCATTAATACATATCCATTTATCTATATATTTTCTTTCAAGCTATATATCATTAAATACAGGCTTACATTTTATTTAATTTTATTTTATTTATATATATATATAGGGGGAGGTTAATTTTTTCAAGTCTTTTTTGGTCGATATCTGTTTAGTTGACTACACAGACAGTTGACAGGTTTGAGAGACAGCACAATTCTCGGGGTTGGGAAAAATGCCCTTTCCTTGACATTGTGCAGTCTCGGAGTTAGTATATATAATTAGCAGAGGGTACGGGAGGGCTCAGCCTCCAATCTAGGGGTAGAGAGGGGCTTGACTCCTGCAAAAACAACCCTGGGGAATTAAATAAACTCTATGTACGCTTAGCATGAAATCTACATGGAGTTTATGTGTTAGCATGATGAGCAGCACAGCAAATTGCATATGTATGCTAGCGAATACAGGTTTGGTTTCGTGACCAGCAACAATACTGCCAGCCAGGAAACAGTGTAAAGCAACACAAACACCTGCAGATGTACATCTGTTTAAATATGGGCAGACTACATCTGCAGGATTGTGCAGAAAGCCGCTATGACTACTAGGGTTTAATATAAAGCAATGTATATATTTCCAGCACATTATATGAAAGTGTATTCAGTGCAGAGTACTCTGCAAACCTGTTTTAGCATACTGAATAAAAGTTTTGCAACTGATCAGCAAGGGTACATAGACTGCATTATGAATAATTATTCAGGGGGAGTGTTTGTATTGAAAAGGGACACACACCTGAAATGTAGGAATGAGCACGGGGAAGAGGACAGGTGAAACATGGCAATGCACAGCAGATAAGGGCATGTCAATATACGTACACCACAAAGACAAGACAGTTGTAGCATGAACACTAATCACATATCTACATGATACAGTACATACTGGTGTGTACACATCCTGTGTGGGTATAGTCATAAACATCACACAGTTATTGTATATTCTGTGACTGTCACACAAAGTGACATATCACTGGAGAGGATTCTTTGTGATAGAAACATCCTGACATGAGCACTAGACAGTACATTTATCAAGGACAATATATACAACAGGGGGCAGTGTTGGCATAGTTGTCAGCCAAGCAGGACACATATCAACAAGCACATGGACAACAGTAGACAGAAGCACGCACAATCATGAAAAATATCAGCATAATACCAGCATTAATCCGTGTCATTGACATAACATCTATGAATGTGGGTGATTATATATGGATCTGCAAGAACACACTTGTGCAACTGTTATGATTTGTCATTAATCTATGAGGGGAATCAAGTACACCTTCCTCAAAAATTAACATCTGTTGGAGGTGTTAGAAGGAACACTGTCACACCTGTATTGGAAAGTACAAGCAGTCCTGGCTAGTTGACGGGTTTGCATGGCATATATATGCTACAGTCCACGCTTTCACAAATGTAAGCCATGCCATCAATGTTGTCAATCAGCCATGTATTAACTGTGTGGATTACAGGTACACTTACCACACATGCCTCTTGTATAACACTTTGAAGGGTTTCTGCACTGTCAACTCCTAATGTTTATGCACCAAAAAGAATACTTAAGCATGGCCAATAAAATTTGGGGTATTCACTGTGGCAAAAGTGGTACACTTGAGTAACACATCCCTGGAAGATGTGTTGGGAGGTACATGCAAAATGGTGAATTGTACGCGATTATTGGTGTGATGAGGACTGAGCACAAGGGAAATATAATGTCCTTTGATCTGGATGTTCCAGACATACTCAAGGGTTGTGCTACATACAAGGGAGTAGTCACCACTGTGAGCACATGCTGGTGGACATTCTGCATACCATGTACCAGAGTACACAAGCCACATACCACTTAGTCTGCTCATAGGGATGTGCTATCTATATTGAAATTATCTTCTGTATTTGCTTTCATAATGGAACTAATCCCCCATGATTTTTCTTCATCTACCATTTCTCCATGGCTGTGGCAGCAATCTTTTGTGTGTGTGCTGATACTGTCTGCATTATACCAATACCACACTTAGATTCAGTGATTGGCCACAGTTTGCAGTCCTCCACAAAGCTGGTTGGAGAATGAATGTGCAAGTCAGTTTTGATGTCTGAGAATTAATGAACAAGAAAGGGCTTGGCACAGACCCCTGAGGTATGGACCTGGTCACTGGATAGAGGTGACTTCACACACTGCAACATATTTATCTGTCACCAATGTGATCAAGTCATCTACCCACTTGGTGATATAGGTGCTCATGGCCACTTGAGACAGTTTCTCTGTAATATCTGAATATAGATTTGCAGAAAATGCCTTGAACAGGTCAAGTTACACAGGATGATATTGTTGTCATTATGCATACCGTAGGTAAGAGACATGATGTAGCCTTAACAAACCAAACAATGGTTTGATACACAGTCGTGATATTACCTGTGTCCTTTTAGAGAATGTCCATAATGACTCATTGGTATACCAAATAGGAACAATGTTGCAGAACAAACTCCAGGAGATCAGCAACCAGTGACTTAAACTGTTTATTCACCAAATAAAAGCAGTTGTTAAGCGCTTTCGTAAACCTTCATCAGAACAACATCAGTTAATCAAAAACATTCCCAATATATACCCCTCACTAACTAATCACATGATATATTTAATTAATCATTTAAAGTAAAACCAACATATTTACTAAAAACATTGCTGAAAAAAAACAATGTAAAATCATTTTATACTATATGCCAGTAATTTTAACAGGGGAGTAATAGAACAACTGTCATTTAGTGCAGGATAATTACAGTCGTCCAATAAAATCTGCCATCTGAGTTCCTGTTTATCTAAATGTTCATTTATTACCCACCCTTGTGAATCCTTTTGTATCTGTTCAATAATTAAAAAAATAAAATTATGATTATCACATTTTTCAACATGCCTATAAAGTGCATTTGTGCATTTGTTATGTTTAATTTCTAAAATCTGTTCATATATCCGCTTTTTAAAAGCTCTACTAGTTTTTCCAATGTAAAATGCTAAACATTGATTACATTGCACAAGATAAACAACATTGGATGTGTTACATGAAATATGTCCTTTAACTTTATACTTCCTATTCCTAATACAAAAACTATCCATAGTGTTTATATAAGGACATAAAGAGCAACAACCACATTTTTTGTACCAAGCTGAACTTGTCTCATGTCTGTATTATTAAAATCCCCTTTTCCAATCTAACTTGTAAAGACCTGTCCTTTTTATAGACCACAGTTGGTGTAGGTCCCACCTTATCCACCAAATCATTGTTTTTAAGCATTACATACCAATTTTTCTGAATACTACTAAAAATCAAATCACTATCCAAATTAAAAGTAGTAATAAAACTAAGTACATATTTATTCCCTTTAGTTAATGTGTTAACATTATAATTTTTATCAATCAACTGACAACCCAATATGGGTGAATATGTACCATTTCCCCTTTTAGTAATGACTTCATTGTATACCCTGTTTAATAGACCTTCTGGGTAAGCCCTTCTTCGAAACATATCAACTATCTTATTAGCTTCTCTAACAAACTGATCGTTGCTGGAAACCATTTTGGCCGCCCGAACAAGCTGCCCCTTTACTACTGTTTTTTTTTTTTTTTTCGGGGTGCCAACTGGAATAATGTAGATGTGTTGGAAAAAGTTGGTTTCTTATATAAATTAGAATAAAAACAATGATTTTCAAAATCCTTTCCAACCTCAAAATCTGGAAAGGAAATGGTATCTGGATGGTAATGGGAGGAGAAACTCAAAAAAATAACAGTGTGGTCTATATATATTAAAAATGCATTCAGTTTATCCTCAGTATCAATCCAATATATACAAATATCATCCAAGAATCTAAGATATATGGACCAACATTTGGAATACATACTGTGTAAAATATACTCAGATTCCCAGTGGGCCATAACATAATTTGCAAAAGTGGGAGCACATGCCATCCCCATCACCACACCAGTAGTCTGTTTATAGGTTTGGCCTTCAAAATAAATGAAGTTATATTTCAAAACTACTTCCATGAGGGTTGTACAGGCATTCACTGTCATATTATTTAATAATTTTGTAGAATATAATTCCTGTTCAAACCAAACTAAACCCAGTCCATGGGGTATAACAGAAAATAAATCATGAGCATCCGTGGTCACAAAAAATCCAGTTTCACTGTAAGGTATACTATTTAATTTGTCCAAAAACTGCCATGAGTCTTTCAATATATTAGTATTATACGATATACCATTTTTTATCTTGTTGTCAATCCATTTTGCAATATAGTAAGTTTTAGACCTACACCCATCAACTATTGGTCTAAAAGGTGGGTGTTCAAGACATTTATGTATTTTTGGTTTACCGAAAATACTAGCTAAAGCTGGTTTGTCATTCAGCATAAAATCATAATCATTCTTGTTAATCTCATATTACAAAAGCATATCATATAAAAGTAAATCAATTCTCCGAAATGCCATATTGATTTCATTTCTTGACGCCGCAATATTTATCAGTAAACAGCAAAGCATTGATTTTATACTGGTATTCAACTGAGTTCATAACAACCACCCCATCCCCCTTATTGGGTTTCATTACACAAATGTCACCATCATCAAAAAGCATTCTCATAGTCAGTTACATTTGAAAAATTAGACCCATTCGTATTGTTTATAATATTGAGACTATCATATTCACACATTTTTTCAACAACCACATTTTTTGTACCAAGCTGAACTTGTCTCGTATCTGTATTATTAAAAATCCCCTTTTCCAATCTAAAGCAATGCCATATATCTGTCATGTGTCTATCTTCCCCCAGGTAATAACATCAACACATTAGAGGCTATCCTCAGCTGGCTCTCAAGCAACTACCCCCAAGAAACCATTATACTTGGAGATTTTAACATTAACTGAAACTCCTGTATATCTGAGCAGCCTTCTACTCATATCAACTTATTTGGTTTTACCCAAACTATAACATCCCCTACCCGTGCCAATAAAACTAACAACAAAACTAGTACCCTTGACTGGTACTCACTAATACTCCCCAACTAAACTATAAAACAGGCACCCTCCCTGAGGACATAAGTGACCACTTGCTTACCTATCTAATCAAAACAAAAACTGAAGTCCCAAATTCCACCATCTGTAGAACTATTCGCACTAACAAAAATTTTAACCCTGCTCACTTTCAAGCTGAACTCGGCACCTGTGACTGGTCACCCCTGAAATACCTCCCAATAGATAATGCTGTGAAATACTTTAACTCTAAATTTCTATCCATTTTAGACAACCATGCCCCACTATGCAAAGTTAGAATTAGAACCAAACCAGCACCATGGCTCACCAAAACTACCAAACAAAAAATCCTCCAAAGAAATAAACTATGGGCCAAATGGCGCTCAACAAAAAGCCCCTCAGATCACCTGCAATTCAGACAGCTAAGAAATGAAACAAAAAAAGCCATATTAGCCGATAAAAGAAACTACTACTACCAACTACAACAAACCAGCCAAAATAATCCCCAAAAATTCTGGCGAGGTATCAATAACCTCCTACACCCTGGACGCTCAAGTACTCCCTCTCCCTATGGCTCTGATCACAACAATCCCAACCAAATAGCTTACTCATTAAATACTTTTTTCACTGAAACTATACAATCCCTAGCCAACCAGCTATCCCCTAGCACCCCATGCTCTCCCGCAACCTCTACCAATAATCCTCCTCAATTTCATTTTCTGCCAGTGCCCACTTCACTCATTTGTAACCTCATACAGAAACTTAAACCCACTACACTCTCTGCTGATCTATTACCTGCACAATACCTGCAAAAAGCTGCTAAAGTCATAACCTACCCCATATTGATCCTCATTAACAGAACTATTTCCGAAGAAACTATTCCTCTAATCTGGAAAGTCTCTCACATTATTCCCCTGCATAAAGGTGGTAACTCCAAGGAGTTGTCCAGTTACAGGCCCATAGCTATTCTATCTCCTTTGGCAAAAATAATGGAAAAATTTATTCACCTACAACTGTTAACCTACCTACTTGATCACAATTTATTAGCACCCTGTCAACATGGCTTTAGACCATTTCATAGCACCACCTCTGTTTTCTTATCCTTCACTAACCATATTAACAGTAAACATAATAATGATACTCTATCCTCAGCCCTATTTATTGACCTATCTAAAGCATTTGACATGGTTAACCACCAACTGCTTATAGACATGCTCAAAAAACCTGTCACTGGACACCCATACAATACAGTGGTGCCAATCTTACCTACAAAATAGACAACAGGCTGTACTATGGGAAAATACTTTATCTTCCCACCTCCCAGTTGCCCTAGGGGTCCCACAAGGATCTATATTGGGTCCATTACTCTTCTCCATCTTTACAAATGACCTCCATTCTGTAATCCCACAAGCCGATTGTATCCAATACGCTGATGACTCCACACTCATATGCTCTGCTACTTCTCAATCAGAACTTCAGTCACTAACCCAAAAGACCTTTAGTACAGTTGAAAACTGGCTCCTACAAAGATGTCTTATCCTTAACCCCAAAAAAATGAAAATGCTACTATTTACCCCCACCCACAGAACCTCCCCACTTAACTTTACTATTACTTCAAATAACGGAACTATAATTTCTCCTGAGCCAACCACCAAACTACTCTGAGTACTAATAGATAATAACTTGTCTTTTGAACCTCACATTAATAACACCATTAAAACAGTAAACAAGAAATTAGGTTCCCTCTATAGAATCAAACCCTTTCTAACAGCTCCAGCCAGGGTTACCATTGCTCACACCCACCTTATCTCTACCCTGCTCTATGCCTCCCCTATCTATACCAAAATATGTAGAAGTAATCTGAGTAAACTTTCATCCTCCTACAGCAATATTGCCAGATTTGCAGCTGGGTCCTTCTATAGACTTCATCACTGTATCAACCTGAATCAGCTAGGATGGTTAGAGTTGCCAAATCTAATACTTTTTAATCAACTAATAGTAGCCCATAAGATCCTGTATTTACCTCAAAATACACCCGTACTTACTTCCCTAGTCATCCCCTATAACAATCTCAAGACCTTATGCTCATCTAATAAACTACTTGTACAAATATCAAAATCCAACAATTCAGCTGGTGACACCTTGTTCTCCAATACAGTAGGTAAAGCCTGGAACATCCTCCCAAGCCAGCTAACCTCAATATCCTCTTTCAGCTTATTCAAAAGCAAGCTCAAACCTTCCCTCAAATCACACTGGCTATGCCCCTGTGTCAACCCAGACTAAGCACCAGACCATTAACTAGACTCCCACGATTCAGAGTCTCTCAAGATCATGGTCTTGTGTTTACTCACTAATTTCTAGTGAGCTTAACCTTTCTTATGATTTTTTTCACATGTAAATATGTATATATTGTGGTATGGTCAACCACCTTCATATATGATCACAACTTCGGTGATAAAGAACACTATAAATGCATCCTTGTATGTTTATATTCTATACTCTATCCATTTATCTCTAGTATTTTTCTTTCTTAGGTTTATATGTGACCTTAGTACCTATTTAATATAAACTAATAGTTGTATCTAGTTTAGTCTTATATTAAGTTTTCTTTCCCTAACAGAATACATAATATAAAATCCTAGGCTTGTAATATGTTATAAAGATTTGTAATATACCATTTCTAATGCAATTGTCTTAGTCGTGTTCATCTAATTCTTAGAAAAATATTTCTTTCCCTACTGAAATATAAAATATATAATCTTAGACTTGTAATATTTTTTTAAAAAAACTTCTTATGTACCAAATTCTACTGTTAATGTATTTGTCATGACCTTTATGTTGTTTTATCTTGTGGAGCTTTTCTCCCCGGGCCTCCACTGAAAATGGACATATATCCAGCTGGACTAGCCCGGTCAACAAATGTAAAATAAATAAAAATAAACTTTTAAAGACCTGTCCTTTTTATAGACCACAGTTGGTGTAGGTCCCACCTTATCCATCAAATCATTGTTTTTAAGCATTACATACCAATTTTTCTGAATACTACTAAAAATCAAATCACTATCCAAATTAAAAGTAGTAATAAAACTAAGTACATATTTATTTTTATTTTGAAGGCCAAACCTATAAACAGACTACTGGTGTGGCGATGGGGGTGGCATGTGCCCCCAGTTTTGCAAATTATGTTATGGCCCACTGGGAATCTGAGTATATTTTACACAGTATGTATTCCAAATGTTGGTCCATATATCTTAGATTCTTGGACAATGTTTTTATATAATGGATTGATACTGAGGATAAACTGAATGAATTTTTAGTATATATAGACCACACTATTGATTTTTTGAGTTTCTCCTCCCATTACCATCCAGATACAATTTCCTTTTTAGATGCTGAGGTTGGAAAGGATTTTGAAAATCATTGTTTTTATTCTAATTTATATAGGAAACCAACTTTTTCCAACACATCTACATTATTCCAGTTGGCACCCTGAGCATCAAAAAAAAAAGCAGTAGTAAAGGGGCAGCTTGTTCGGGCGGCCAAAATGGTTTCTAACAATGATCAGTTTGTTAGAGAAGCTAATAAGATAGTTGATATGTTTCAAAGAAAGGCTTACCCAGAAGGTCTATTAAATAGGGTATACAATGAAGTCATTACTAAAAGGTTGAAATGGTACATATTCACCCATAATGGGTTGTCAGTTGATTGATAAAAATGATAAGGTTAACACATTAACTAAAGGGAATAAATATGTACTTAGTTGTATTACTACTTTTAATTTGGATAGTGATTTGATTTTAGTGAGGGGTATATATTGGGAATGTTTTTGATTAACTGATGTTGTTCTGATGAAGGTTTACGAAAGCGCTTAACAACTGCTTTTATTTGGTGAATAAACAGTTTAAGTGAATGGTTGCTGATCTCCTGGAGTTTGTTCTGCAATGTTGTTCTTGGTTTATTCTTTGGTGTTTTTGGGGTATACCAAACAGCCCAACACCTTAGTCTTGGAAGAGTTCTCCTATCCTTCTATCGATTGTGTGACATACATGAGCACGGACATGCTCATCCAGAGGTTCATGGGCATTGTCGATACAAATGCTCTGGAACAAATAGTCTGCACCCCCCCCCAAGGAGTAAAATGTCCTTGCCATAGTATTCACCAACATGGGGGAGGTCACTGCACTCCCCCCATGTGATTCCCTCCCTGATAAGGTCAGACCATAAATCAATC
This sequence comes from Protopterus annectens, assembly GCF_019279795.1. Classification (NCBI taxonomy): domain Eukaryota; kingdom Metazoa; phylum Chordata; order Ceratodontiformes; family Protopteridae; genus Protopterus; species Protopterus annectens. Next base: position 1,328,310,193 of record NC_056729.1, on the reverse strand, counting down.
TCATTTGAAGCAGCTATTGAACTTTTCCAAAGCAAGCTACAGCCTAAGCAGAGACGGTATAAAAGTTTTACACCACCCCCGCAATCACAGACAACACTGACTCCTATGCAGAGGTGTATGCACATGCCCTGTATAAACACTTAAGAAACTGTATAGACTTGGCTGCACCTGACCAGATTAAAACCAGGTCCTCCCCAAAAAACAAGCCACCCTGCTATACCTCAAGTATCTTCTTCTTCTTTCGGCTTTTTCCCGGTTAGGGGTCGCCACAGCGGATCACCTGTCCGCACATTGAATGGCAGTGGAGTTTTACGGTGTCGAGTTGCCAGCCCGGCGCCCAACCTTCCACAGAAGGCACACTCACACGCACACCTAGGGCCAATTTAGAGTGTCCAATCCACCTGCAGCATGTCTTTGGGATGTGGGAGGAAACCGGAGCACCCGGAGGAAACCCACGCGACCACAGGGAGGACATGCAGACTCCGCACAGAAGGCACCCCAGCCGAGGATCGAACCGGAGAACCTCTTGCTGTGAGGCGTGCTATACCTCAAGTATAAACAGGTTATATAACAAAACGAAGAAACTGATGTCTAACAACAAGAGGGAACTGACTCAGCAGAGGAAGAATTCCCTCCTCAACTTGAACAAACAAATCAGAAATCTTGTAAAGTCCTCTAAAGCTAATTATGGAGCTAAAATAGCATCCCTAGCTAAGGAAAATCATAAGGCATTAAGGCATTCTTTAACTTCATCCAAAATCTAAAAAGGAATGCCTAGCTGTGTGCCAAACTGGTAGTTGTTGGTGCCACTCATACTATATTGGAGGAAATTGCCAACCTGTTGGCTGACATATTTGGTGCAAACTTCCCTGTTCCCACTAACCATACCGCAAAGCATACCTGACATCAGTCCTCTGCCTAGTATCACTAAAGATCAGGTCATATCTGCACTCTTCAAGGCCAAAAACATGGCCTCAATGGGACCAGATAACATCCCAGGTTGCTTATCAAGCAATCTAAAACAGGACCTGCTGGACCCACTTGGTGTTCTCTTTAACCATTCCAGCAGAGTGGAGAACAGCAACAGTAATCCCATTGCACAAAGGGGAGGGAGAGCATTACCCAGCCCTGGGAACTATAGACCCATAAGTCTAACCTGCCTCATCTGCAAGGCCATCGTAAAAATCATCATGGACCTTATCAACCTAGATGAAGGTGAAGACAGTGCATACTGGATATCTTGATTTAACCAAGGATTTTGACACAATCCTCCACTCAGGTATCATTGAGAAACTCTCCCAGCTGGGGATTAACCTTACATCACCAGGTGGGTAGCCAGATGGCTCACTTGACAGAACACATACTGTCAAAATCGTTGACTCCACCTATACAGTAGACCATCACTAGTGACATACCACAAGGATCTGTGCTGGGCCCTTTACTGTATGGACTCTATTTCTCGTATGTCCAGGCTAAATTAGATGGCCTTTGGCTTACCAGGTTTGTTGATGATTGCAAATTGGGTAAAATCATTGAGTCCCACAATGATGTTAACATATTACAAGAGAGGCTAATACAGACAAATGACTGGTGCCAAAGCCATGGTCTAAAACAAAACACAGAAAAGTGATTTATTATCCCATTTGGCAAAGTGGAATTCCCTGCTAATTACAATATTGACAGCAACTCCCTAAGTTCACATCCAGTGTTGTGAGATCTGGGAACACAGGTAGAGAGCAATCTGAAATTTGATCTCCAAGTTTCCACAGTGGTAAAGAAATCCTTCTATATTGCGCATCTTATAAGTAAGGGAATCGCATCCAGGTCTAAGGATTTTAGAACTCCACTGTACTCGACACTCATCAGATGATTAACAGAGTACAATGCTCCCTCCTGCATGTACTTCATCAGCACGTGCAGCAGCTGGAGTGACCACAGAGGTTTCTCACCAAGAAAATACAGTGCCTCCAAAACATGACTTATGTGGATAGAGTGAAAGCCCTGTCACTGTACTCTGTATCATATAGGCTGCAGAGAGGTGACTTGTGCCCAGCCTCCTGGCAGTCTGTGAACCTGCCCTGATGGATATGTTGCACATCTGCAATTCAAATGGCACAAGAGTCACTCGCTCTAGGGATCTTAACCTAGCCTGTAATATTAACAGAACATGCTGGAGAAACAGATATATCTCACAGAGATTGCTGCTACTCTGGAATAAACTTCCAAATCACATGAAGCAGAGCTCCTTACTGATGCTATTCAAGTGCAACCTGGATAACTGGATGGGAGACTGCAAATTCACCCATGTCCCTTATGGACAGGGATAGTTGGGGTTTATCATAGACTCTCTCTCTCTCTCTGCAAATTACATCCATCTAACCAAGGACAATTGATGCAACTCAGGATTAACATGGCTAGGCTTGTAAGGGCTCTAGGGCCACTAGCCTAGTAACCTCATATGAACCTAGAAACCTAGGAGAAGAATCAGGATGGGTCAATAACTCCATGCATTAGGTGGTGGTCCCCCCAGTCAGCAGGATACATGTTTGTGTATACCCTTCCATAGGAACATAGGCTGTCTGGAGGCTGTGCTGAAGTATGTATCCAACTGTGTTTGGTAGGTCAGGTTTTAAGTCACTCTATAGGCAACCTGTAATGTTGTCAGGGCCCATTGATTCTGAGTTATTAGCTGTAGAGGGTGCACAGATGAGCTGCCCTCCAGAGAACAAAATGGAGTAATGTTTGCATGTATACTTTGACTGATGGCCAGTGGTGACAGGGGGTTGTCATGTGAGGCAAACTGTTAGCTAGTGGATTGTCTATTTTCTCCAGCTGGGTATGTCTGGTGGCATCCGCACACAGATCTCTGCTTAGTTGTGTATTACCCTTAACATTTCACATTTATTGTAGTAAATGATTTGTGCAAAGATCTCCAAATAGAACCCGGTCATTAATCACATTCCACAAACTAATACTATTCACACAGTCATACAACTGTACCAATGTCACATGCTTACATCACTTGTACAACATATGCCTATATGTGTGTTTCACTGGAAAGATGTGTTTGAGCAGTATGATGCCATATAAGGACACATTACAGATCAGTTGTTTGTGGTTCATGTAGAACATTTCCTGACACAAATGCTAATAGTCACCTAATGGTGCTGCTGACGACCCCTTTAATAATCCTTGGGAATAGTAACACAACTGCATATACAATGAATTCCACAAGGATGCAATTGACTCAAAACACGTGATACATTGTTGTGTTTATCACAGCACAACAACAATTGTATGGAACAAGACGTATGTGACCATTTAGTAGTCAGTATGAATTCACATTGATGTCTGTCACAGAACATTTAATGATGGTATGTAGATACATGCACACTTGTGCCATACTGCAAGTGTCACTATAATGGTTGAATGAGAACTGTGTAAAAGGTTGATTGGCTCCAATACAATGACACACGTACTAATAAGTCAACAATATACATAGTTTATCATCCATGTCAACAGTTCTCAGGAGGCATATTACTACAGCTGTTATAGAAGGAGCATGCAATGAATCGATAGATTAGCTCACATCACAGTTTGTAATACCTTCTTGTAGTCATACTGCAGATCCTCACCTAAACATAGTACATGTCAATGACAGCAGCATTGACATGTCAACTGTTCATAGGGTCATAGGACATTATTATGCTAATGGCCAACATCATGATGTCTGTCACAGTACATTTAATGATGGTATGTAGATACATGCACACCTGGGCCATACTGCAAGTGTCACTATAATGGTTGAATGAGAACTGTGTAGAAGGTTGATTGGCTCCAATACAATGACACATGTACTAATAAGTCAACAATATACATAGTTTATCATCCATGTCAACAGTTCTCAGGAGGCATATTACTACAGCTGTTATAGAAGGAGCATGCAATGAATCAATAGATTAGCTCACATCACAGTTTGTAATACCCTTTTGTAGTCATACTGCAGATCCTCACCTAAACATAGTACATGTCAATGACAGCAGCATTGACATGTCAACTGTTCATAGGGTCATAGGACATTATTATGCTAATGGCCAACATCACATAAAATCCTAGGCATTATTAAACCATTTAAAACAAACTCTATATATCTAGATGATGGAAGATAGTAAGAGTACTGTGTGTATGTATGTATTTGTTGGATTGCATTACATACTGCCACTGTCCACCACACCATGACATAATTAGTAATCACACATGCAGTGGTCTGGAGATGGCTTGCAGAGGCTCATGGAAGGACTCTGCTTCATGTGTATATGCATATGTGACATGAGGGCATCTTCCACAACTCTGTAGAAAGGATGTCATGTGGCAAGAGAAAAAAAGGATGGTGGATACATGGGGCTATGTTAAAGGTCCTCCTAAGTGGTAGGGGAATGAAAAATAATTCAAAAGATCATAACAATGACCGTATTGTTCCACCAACCACACACACAGCAGTAGACTGGGTCTGATTTGAATTTTACACGTGTAGGTATAGAAGATGAATGATATGCAATGTAACACTAGCACAACTACATATGTCTGACTTTAAAACGTTCATGTTGCACTTTATGGAGTATGATAGCATCATTGTATGCTGAGAACATGTTGTCTGACATGGATGTGGAGTCATATCTCAATGTAAAATTGTCTCGAAAGTAATATTTGGATGAATACACACTCAAGTTGCCTACTGTCAGATTATAACCCCTAAATATCTAGGTAAAGAAGCTTGAGAATGCAGTACTTAATGTTACTACCACAGCACAAGTTTGCCTTTAACACTGTCAGACTGAATATTATACAGGACAACATCATCATTGTCTGCTACAAGAGGATAGTCCACAACAGCATTCAATGGAGCAAACAGTGAACTAGGAATCCACAGGATGTTACAAGAATATGTTCAGAGGAGTGCCTGACATAGCTGTGGTCTCACATGCCATTCTAAATTTGTCACAGTACTGATGGTTGAATTCACAAGCACACCAGTTGACCGCAGTGAGAGCACAACCCCTGCCTAACTACCTACAGAGAACAGAACTTAATGCAAGTACCACAGCACAAGACTGCATTTCATAGTGTCAGACAACACTTTATAGTTGATGACATTAGCAGTGTCTGGTTGAGAAGAAGATGGCAGTAGTAGTGTCTCACATGCTGTTCTAAAATGGTCTCTTTAAATCTAAACCAAATGAACAGAAACACACACACCGATTGACTGCAGTGAGAGTAAAACCCCTACCTAACTACCTTTAGAGCATAGTACTTAATGCAAGCACTAACTGCGGTGGTGGTGCTGCGGTAGCGTTGTCACTTCACAGTAAGACGCTGTCCGGTTCGATTCTCAGCTAGAGCATCTTCTGCGTGGAGACATGCATGAATGGGCGTACCTTCATTGAAGGTTGTGCATCAGAGCTGGCAACTCGGCACTTAAAAATCTACTGTCAATCATTAACAGACCGGAGTTTCACTGTGGCGACCCCTAACCAGGAAAATCCAAAAAGACTTAATGCAAGCACTACAGCACAAGTCGGACTTTTACACTGTCAGATAACACATTATTGCTGATGACAACAGTAGTGTATGTTTGTGAAAGGATGTTGTGAGGCCTGCATGAAAAGGATGTGTAGGCATGTATGACTGTCAAAATATCTGTTTTTCATAGAAATGGATTGCTGACAGGATGATACAGACTCATGCTGCACTGACTAGACACACACACACACACACACACACACACACACACACACACACACACACACACACACCAGTTGACTGCAGTAAGATTAGAACCCCTACCTAACTAGTTACAACTAGAGAACTCAGTACTTAATGCAAGCACCACAAAACGAGTCTGATTTTTACACTGCTGCTGGACAACTTATAGTGGACGACATCATCTCCGTATTTTTGAGAGATGACGTTGGAAGGTCTGTATGAAATGGATGTGTAGGCATGTATGACTGTCAAAATATTTGTACTCCATGGAAATGGATTGCTGACAGTAAGATCCAGACTTATACTCCTCTGAGTATACACACAAGTTGACTGCAGTGAGATTAGAACCCCTCCCAAACTAGTGACATCAGGTACAGTAATCAGTACTTAATGCAAGTGCCACAGAACACCTTACTTTTACACTGCTGCTGGACAATTTCTAGTGGATGACATCCTCACTGAATGTTTGTAAGAAGATGTTGTGAAGCCTACATGAAATGACTGACTAGACATGTACAACTCTCAAGATATTAGTTCTGCATGGGATTGGATTGATGAAAGTAGGATACAGACTGATGTCCTACTGACTATGCACACACATTTACATATACATAGAGACACACACATAATGTGGCTGCTGTGCTAATTTAACACACATGTAAGTATTTTGCTACCATCGGAAACACACAGTAGTTAATGATTGGAACACCCCTGAAGTACGTTTTGCCTTGTCATAGTGGTCTTTATAGATGATGCCATCATAATTATGTAATGTGAGTAACATATCTTGTTATGACAGTGGCGTGCAAAGTGTGGATATAGCATTTCCTGTTGTTTCCAATGTGCTGGTACACATTTAAAGACAACTTCTCAAACTAGATGCCAAAAGCTATCAGGAATGCCTGTAGTAGAAGTGAGACATATATAGCTGTTTCTCAGTATGTTGTGTACATTAAACACTTTTTGTTACATGCAGACAAACACATTTTTTGTGATCAGCATGGATGCAGCTGTGTATGTGCAGTGCTCCTATATGTGAAGAATTGTTTCCACATTAATACATGTATAAGACAATCTGAATGTCTATTCTCTGTATAAAGGTTTACATGGCATAAAACAATGCAGCTGTGCTATTTCTTTCTGTAGTGTAGTTGACATTTGGAAACTAGTACTGACATACCAAGTTTCAAGTGCATGGGTGCAGGGAACACATGACTCAGTGTAAGTATGTTTTCAGTCAGTAAAAGGTGCCTTCCCTTTGGTTGTGTTTTTGCAAGGATCTTATAGGAGTTAAGACTAACTGGGCAATAAACCTAAGTAATACATGCTAATCAACACTTTCCATAGTGCACTTGGTTTCCATGATTGATGGCAAACTGCACATGCAAGATACACATTTAATGACTACTACTTGAACTTGAAAAGTACTTATCCATACTGGCTATGGTAGAAATAGCTAATGGATAATATGGTGTTCATAAATAGTTCATTATGGTAGAAATAGTTAATGGATACAATGGTGTTCATAAATAGTTCATATCGGAAATGTTCTGTCATAAATTATAGGACATTAAAATAGTATTTATACTGCTTTCACCATTTGCGTGTAGTTAAGCAACAAACAAATGCAGGCCTCCACTTCACTGAGAAAATTACACAAGTTCTATTGGTTCATTTTTCCTCCGCACAAGCACGCTAAGTGAAGATGCGTAGCAGTCAGCACTTTGGACAGTACTGAGTGGAAGAAAAACATGTGTTGTCTAGCTGTCTCTGTGACAGCAGGTGTAACAGCAGTGAGCTCTTATTTTGAGCATAGATGATACAGGTCAAATCCAAACATTTGATAATTTTTGCAAATGTATGAGAAATTGACTACAGTGAAGTACTCTATAAAAAAACACTACTCAATTAATGTCAATAATACACATACACATACGCATTTGCATATTTATGCATTGATCAGTCTAAATAAATAGGTGTGTGCTTCCTTAGCACAGTGGTTTTAAGCAGCACTGGGTGGAGATAACCAAACCAGTTAATAGAACATGAAGAATCATTCACCGTCACTTGGCATTGGTGTGCAATGCTAAATGCCATGAAAGCACAGAGGACAAAACATGAAGGGCCTTATTAGGTGCATTTCTGCCATGTGTGTATGGTGTGTGTGCGATTTTATTTTTTTCACCAGATTAAAGGTGTGAAAATAGGGTAGATAGAAAGAAGTGAAATGGGGTTGAGCAGGAGCAAGAACAAAGGGGAAGCAATATAGCAATGTGCAGGAGGGAATTAGGAAGTAACCATAGCAATCCACTTTTTTGGCACTGTAAAATGAACATGAATTTGGACTGTCACCTCAACAAAGATGGGTGACAACAATGCAATAATGTTGTATAGCCAATTGGACTGAATCAAGAATGTCAAGAAGACATGTGGAAATTGGAAAGCTATGTATGTGACAATTTTTTGGTGGGACAGGTGTCCATTTTTGTGTTTTTATTTCAGTGAAAGAGGAATGTTGGGTAAGGGATGTGGGTATTCAGGGTCAGGTAAGTAGGGTAGCTGAGGAAGCAGCTGCAGACAAACGGGACAAACAAGACAAGAGACATGGATAATGAGGGACACAGGTTGGGGGACAAAATGACTGGTGATAAGGAGGGTATATTCGATGCCCATGCCCATCAAGCATGGAGGCAGTGAACATTTAGTTCTCAGCCTGAGACCTGTAATCACTGTTCCCTCCCTCAGCTTGCTGTTGGAGTGCCTGATATTATCTTTTGCCCAGCATTCCAGCAAGAATCTTCTCCATCTAGTTGAGGCATGCATCAATGGAACTTCCCATGATCTCACAAACTATGCATGGCATGTCCTGGCAGATGACAAAATCACCACCTCTCCCTATGCTCCCAGAGGGTACCACTGCACAAGCTGCTGGTGTAATGCTACCTGATGTGGAGGGCCCAGGCAGTCAAGGGGCTGCAGAGTCAGTACTGCCAGGTTGGGTCCTAGATTTGCTGGGCGTTGGTGTGGCAGCCATTTGAGGGGTGGCAGGATTAGCTGCACTGACTGGCCTACCTCCCTGTGCTGGAAATCATTTTGAGAGAAATTGATAGCATCAGAATGTGACCATGACCACATGTATAAAAATTAAAAAGAGAGTTAAGGGATGGGGTAAGAGAGGAAAAAAAGATAATTAATACCATCATATGTCACATACAATAGATTAGTATGATATAAATAATAAAATTTACATTAACATTAAGTGCACTTTTTAACAACTCAAACTATGACTGATAATTGTTCCAAGAAATCCTTACAATATATGTATATTGCACATATGCTTTATCAAATAATACAGATTAAATAAACAGCATTGTATGTATGCCAAATTGGGTGAAATTGTTATGTAATATTTTAAATTATTTTATAGTATATTTGTTACCTGTGGGATTTGAACCTACAAAATCTGGATAGACTATTACAATTGCCCCCTACAGTGCAGATTGTATAGTGCAATAATGAAAATGCAGCAGTGACAAAGATCGAGGTGAAAAAATAAATATGTATACATATGAGTCTACTTTGACCCATCGAAATAACACTTCAGCAAAACTCAGATTTGCTAGTCCGGTTTCACGGAAGTGCATTTGTCCATAAATGCACTTTCGCAAAGCTACACTTCACTGAGATTGTTGTTGGAGATTGCAGTACAGTGGGGCTAAAGGAATTTACCCTTTTCCCCACTGTAGTGTTATCTCAGAGTTGGTGTGCCCCCCCCCCACATGGGGGTGCAGGGGGGGGGCTTGCCCCCCTGCATAATTTACTGTATTGTATTTTTTCAATGCTTCAGTGATATGTAGTTTCATGAAAGTGCATTTCCGGAAAAATGCACTTTCATGAAACTGCACTAGTGAAACTGAGTTTTGCGGAAGTGTTATTTCGATGGGTCAAAGTAGACCCTCATATATATATATATATATATATATATATATATATATATATATATATATATATATATATATATATATATATATATATATATAAATATAACCACTGTACAAAAAATGAAGTTACTTCATGTGATATTAAGGACTATGGTAACCCCGATGTAAGTATACTTATCACCCATAATAATGGGTGATCAGAGTTGTAACTGAGGGTGTTGATTAGACACATCCTTGTCTATGCAGTTATTTTTTAATGTGCTGATGGAACACAATTTTCTGGTTGGCTTTATACATAGTGGGCCTATAAGTATTGCAGAAGTGAGTAAGCTACTTTGTTGTGATTAATAATGCAAAAAGCTATGAATACGTGTGACTGGTATACTTAGTTTAAAAAAATAGGCTTACTTAGTATCAACCCTAATAAACTGATCAACAGCTGAATAGTACATTACTCACATTCAGAAACAACCACACATCATTCCAATCCACAAAGGAGGAACTGATCTCAGCATCTCTAGGTTTAGTCCAATAGCTAGCTAGGGTGTTACCTATGTGATAAGATATGAGTAAAAGGGGAATTAAGACTTCTGTGAATCTTGAGGAGATGCCTTTGGAAATGAGATGAGTCAGACAGAAGGTGTTCCTAACCACTACAGTAACAATATAGTAAAAAGATAAGCCCCCGGATTCAGCATGCCCTGCACAGTGTGCAGGAACAGTGCAGGAGCTCCTGGAGGCAATGTGGCTGCCATGCAATCCAGGAATAAGCATTCAAGGATGTGCACGACTGCTAGTGCACTATTCCTGCATGGACACAGCTCCTGTATGCAAATTACCCAATTTGCAGGTGAAAACCATGCAAATGAGGTGAATTTGTGATCCAGGACGCTGTCAGCTGGCCGTGCAGGACTAGTGTAGTGTGCAGAAATGTACTCGATTAGTAACGGAGTACATTTCTGCAAACTACAAAATGGAGCCATGATAGCTCCAAATAAAGTGTGCATATTATGTGGAAACCATGCCAATGGCCAAATATATGGCCATTGGCATGGAAAACAGTTGCAAAAATTAAAAAAAAACTTTTATTTTTTTTTAGCCGATTTCGGCTGTAAACGGGATCAGGCCGAAAATATAAAAAATAACCTGAAATAAGCATTCTCACCAAAATCACTATTTTGCCCACAGTGGCAGGCAGAAGACAACAGGGCCAGTGAATAGTGGTTGCTAAGAGGGGAGGCTCAGTGTGGGACCTGTAACTATGCATTAGCAGGCAATCCTATACAAATGAGGGAAATGATACTGAATTATACAATATATAAATATGGTAGATTTTATAGGTGATGTAAACAAGACTGAATAGGTTTATATATATATATATATATATATATATATATATATGTATATATATAATTTAGTCCATAGGACAGTAGGTTTATTATTTAATCATACATTTTATATGTTTTTTAATATTGGTTTGTGCCCACATCCAATACACTCATTATTTATTGTTGTTTAACAAAGTCTTTTAAATTGGTTTTAATAGTATGTATTGAAACAGGTGTTTTGTATATATATATATATATATATATATATATATATATATATATATATATATATATATATATACATATTTTAAGTAAACAATTAATTGACTAATTATAAATTATATAAATTATATATACTATATTTATGGTTGATTGTTCATTATTTATTTAATTATCATTAATATGCATTACAGTTGTAAATTGTAGCTTCCATGTCATTTTTTACTATTTATTATGTACACACAGCAGTTTATTTAGGAAAATGTGTTTTTAATATTATTAAGTAATTAAGCAATTATTGCATTACATAGAGTGTATATATATAGTAGTTTAAGTGTAGATCAGTTGATTCTGAAGAAGTCTCACAATATGAGACGAAAGCGCGCTCAATCACATTCTATTACTGTTACATTGGATTTGTGTGCTGTGTTCTGTGTTCTGTGTTCTGCGTTGGCATAATTAAAGTGCTTGGTGGTTTACCAATTGGGTGGCCAGTTCGTTTTTGGCATAGAGGAGGACAGCCTTTATTGAAACCTACAGCTTGACTTTTTGTTCTTTTCGTTCTAATTGTACGGTGTATGTATACCCAGGTGTTGTTTGAAATGATACTGAATCCCAGATTTCCCCTCAATGCTAGTCAGCACCCAACAGTGTAAGTGCAGGAATAGCATGGTTCAAGCCTAAGAGTTAGCTGACATCATAGGGGTGTATGTCAGGCATACTGTAAGCGGATTGGAGCCCTGTGGCTTGGGTTTGCCCTTAGCTTAGCAGAGCTAAGCAAGGGGGTGTGTCTGAGGCTGCCTAGCATGCATTACATTGCCTTAGTGGGTGTGCACGCCACGCACAGGGTTTTAAAGGAAAAAAAAGTAAACCAGTAAATAGCAGCTCTGTGCACATTTGAGCACTGTGTTTGTGCGGTGTGCCCCCAGGCTTAAACAGGAAGGCAATGGGAAGGGAAAACAGCAGTAGGAAGGTTATCAAGGAGAACTAGCATAGCTGGCAGGTGAAATGTATCAGAATCAGCCAATTAAACAGGCAGCAGCCCAGCCCAGAACACTACTATAAACTATGCAAACACCTTTCCCTCTGATTTATCCCACATACTCTACACCACCGGTGTATACAAGCGGGGAACTTTTAACAAACAAAAACAACTAAATGATAGGGGCTGCAGCAGCTATCATACATCAACATATGGAAGAGGCTGAGGGTGGTGAGGACGAGAATGCTGTTGACCAACCCACAGTGAGGAGACAGAGAAGAGTGTACAGACCCAGGGTAACCTACCAGGGGCTACATGAGCTGGAGATAGTGGAGCACTATAGGGTGGACAGGGACTTCTTATAGCAAATTGTTGAGCTGTATCGGCCATGCCTGACACACAGAACTAACAGAGGGGAACCCATCCCAGTGGATACCAAGGTATGTGTAGGCCTAAGAATACTAGCCACAGGTACCTTCCAAAGGCCAGTTGAGGCTATCATGGGGATCTCACAGGCATCAGCATCCAGGGAACTCCATCAGTTCCTGGATGCCATGTCAGCACTTGCTGGTGAGCACGTATATTTCCGCAACACCCATGAGGAGTTGGCCAGTAATATGCGTCTCTTCCACCAAATAGCAGAATACCCTCAGGTAGTAGGTACTATAGACTGCATGCACATTTGCATCAAAGCACCACCCGGTGAGCAGGGTAGGGTCTACATCAACTGCAAGGGCTTCCCCTCCATCAACTGCCAGGTCATGTGTTATGCCCAGGGCATTATAATGAATGTGTGTGCTGGCTGCCCTGGAAGCTATCATGACTCTCACATCTGGCATCTGATGCAGCTGTACCAGAGATTTGCCAATGGGGCCATCCCTTATGGTCACCTAGTGGGGGATGCTGGTTACGCACTGGAGCCATGGCTGATGACACCCATCAGAAATGCACACACACCTGAACAAGAACTCCATAATGAGGCACACGCACAGACCAGAATTATAATAAACCATGTGTTTGGGATGCTCAAGTCACTGTTCCAGTGCCTGGACACATCCAGTGGAGCCTTGCAGTACTCACCAGCTACATGTACTCAAATTGTTATCATATGTGCCATACTACACAATATGATCCTGCAGAAACAGCTGCAGCAGGAACAGCATGGGGCAGGGCCACACAGCCCCCCACCATTGCCAAGGCCTGCACAGGCACAGAGTGACTCGGAGGAGGAATAACCTGAACCTGCCCCAGTAGGCAGAAGGAGGCATGCCCAGTTTGCCCTGGTCTTGGCAAAGAGGCAATGCATAACACATACACTGACACAGTAGGGACCCAGGGAATGACATTGCTCTCTGAATTGCACATACAGTACAAGGGATGCCAAACATAACACTACCTGTGCTCAACCATGTATAGGGAGTATACTATGTGCATCCGACATAGGCAGCCTTCCAGCAGCATCCTTAATACTGGCACAGCCATAAGGTAAGTCACTCTTCCTAGCAATTTCCGAATGGAGTTGTAAGAGTTGTTACTTGTATGTATGGTGTGGATGTGAGCATGGAAGGGAATTGGGTGGCTGAATGGAATGCCCGCAGATAGTAGACACCTATAGTGGCAGCATGAGTTCTGTGACAAATACTGGTGTCACCATAGTAGCCAGTACTACACATGGTGACAAAACCCACTGCAGGGAATGTGCTGGGCCACATGTGTGTCCATATGACACACACATGCCAGCCAGGGATGCTCATATACCCAACAACAGTCTCAGCCAGCAAGACAGATATAGACAAACACAAACAAAGGCAGTGCTAAGGCCTCTGAATGATGGCTATGGGTAACCCCCCCCCCCACGCCTACACAGACAGACTACAGCAGATCAGGCAGTGGAATGTTAGTTCTGAATGGGTAAGAATTCAGAAACTGAAATGTAGGTCAATCAAACCTAAGACCAGTAGTACACTGATATGCCTCTAGTCAGCATGATAGGTTAGAATATAGAATGAAATTAAGTACCTGACATACCAGTACAGTCATAGCAAATGTGTACAAGTGTCAGGTGTGCCCCCCCCCAATCCTATGTAGAAATGTAGTAACATGTATGTGTAGGTATAATAAGAGTGGAGCACAGATTACCTGAGCTGGCCAAGGTAGCAGGATAGATTGTAGCATGTGTACAATATGCAGCTCTGTGTGTGTTAGGTTGGTGTGTATTGTATATTGTGTGAGAGTGGTCAGTATGTATGCATGGTGAGGTTTGTCCTGGTGGCCATCGCCCAGTACTGCCGATGACAGGGCCAAGTCCTCACAACTGCAGTGCCAAACACAGTGCTTCCCAGTATAACACATTCTAGCAGTAAGCCATTGTAAATGTTTGGAAGTAATATGTGTCACCATCTGAAAGATGGACATGGCATGACTGTCGGGCCAGATATACAAGCAGTACACAGGGGGAAGTACCCCAGACATACAGTGTATAATATGTAACTGTAAAATGGACACACCCTTTGAATTGTGCATACAGGTTTGCAGCACATTACCTGGGCTTGTATTAGGGAATACCAATGTTGTCTGGCCAAACACTGGCACCACAAAGGTCATAGGAATGATGCATTGAGAAACAGCTGATGTCCCTGCACAAGGCAGCATAAGTGAAATGCCCCATGCATATCTGTGAATCAGATGCAAGTAGTGCCCATAGCACACATGCACCCAGCTCACCCAACCACCAACCACAGGTACCTCTCCGGTCTTATCCCTGCTGTTGGGAATGAGTACAATATGACCCCCCCCACCTGTGTATGGCAATAGCAAAAGAATGCAGCATGCAGAGTAGGTGTCCCCATGCAGGTGTGTCCCTAGCTGTAAGCAGCATCCTGCCAGCATCCACACCACTGGGTCAATACTGACAGAAAGTATTGGCATGAACACCTACCACACCTACCTTGTCACCCCAGGGGAATATACTGTATTGCAGTCTGGGACTGTAGGACTGACAGAATGTAATGGACTGCTACAGCTGGCCTGCAACACTACCAAATGGCCTACAGTCCTCTACCAAAGGCCTGTGTCTCACCTGTACGGCCAATGTATGTTATGTCATTGACTCCCAAATAACAACATAACACAGTCCACAGAACCCATATGTAACACCATGTGGACAAACCACAGTAACATGTCCACCATGTCCTACTGCATGAACTGTGGATCAGCACCAATATACTGCTGTGATGAGGTGATAACTATAGGGAAAGCATCAGAGAATGTTCGCATAATATATGGAAGGGGATAGAATAATAGAGGGGGGTAGGAGCATGGGCAGCATGGAGTGTGTGAAGTCAGAAACACAGCCGTCTGCACATACTATCCCTGGCTGCAAACACAAGAATGGGTGGCTACAAACTTGCTCGTAAACCACAATATGTAGGGGTAATTTCCTGAATTATGACCCCTGCCTCTAGGTAACCTGTGTGAATCTGCACAGTTGTGAGGTATTGCCACATCAAGATAAGGCCATACGGTCATGGCAATTGATGTACAAGTATGGAATCCTCTGCCATCACTGTACCAAGGTGCTGAACCAGTTACACAGACCCAGCAGCAAGTGTCTGCAGCTCCCCCTCCAGAATGGCATGAGTTTGTAAGAATATGTAGGCGTTTGACCGCAATACTAGACACAGCTGCATTCACCCTGTGTTCCCCAGGACATCACTGCAAGCAAATATGTCTACCTAACAGTACTTGATGACATAAAACATCACGGTGTATAACAGTACACATGTCTGAATATCTCTGCTAACACCAGGACCATGTATCAGAAGCAGCACACACACAATTATCTACAGTAACCCAATAACCTTTGCCAATTTTGACCCCATATTGTCAACTGATCTACAGATATCCTGCAGAAATTGTTTGCTAGCTGTAGGTGTAGAACATAAAAGTCTGCACTGGAGTACAATCTACCTGGAATGGATTCACACATTCAATACAGAAGGTCATACTGGGCATGCTCCCACACTTGGAGAAATTAAGGCAATGTCAGACAACAAAATACTGAAAGGTCATACTGGGCATGCTCACACACAAAGAAATGAATCCCATGTCTGGCAACAACAGTGGACTATACATATGTGGCAGTTGCAGATGTTAGTGCATACACTCCTCAGTATGCACCAGTCATGCTTTGCACACACATTGGATAGGAATACACACATATATCCAAGGGCAACATTATAATATGCCAAAAGTACACATACATAGATGTGTGGAAGAGAGTGACAGTGACAAAGAGCCTTCCATCATGAGGCCTGTCCCACCCAGCACACAGCCAAATGGCTACAACCATGTGATGTGTAAATGTCACTCACCGTAGACATTTGCCTCTGGAATCCCTCAGCATTATAGACTCTGTTGTGCTAGTGCTAACTGTGCAAGATGACTGTACAAGGCAGTAATCATCTAGCAGTTGTATACACATACCTGTGGAATATAAAGCAGTGTGTGCCTGAGTTTGGTGTGTCTGCCTCTAGATGAATAGGTTATGGCCCATGCACACACACACTGCCCTCTCCATTGTCCTACTATGCCAAGCCTGCTGATGTCATTCACTTTGAAATACACTTTTGGGGAAGGAGTAGCACAGTAATCTCTGTGGCATGTCTTGTAACTGTGTAATGCTGTAGTTTAATAAGTACTTAAGTAGGAGTTCTGTTCCCAGATGTGGTTTGTGTCTGTGTTAGTTTCCCTGTGAAGGGAGCAATGCTTTTAAGGCCATTCACAGTCACTACAACCTCCAGTGCCCTCCTTTAGCAAGCCTGCTGATGTCATTCACTTTCAAATACACCTTTGGGAAAAAGGTAGACCAGTAATCTCTGTGGCACATCCTGTAACTGTGTAATGCTGTAGGGTGATAAACTAGTTAGGTAGGAGTTTTCTTCTCCGACATGGCAAGTGTGGATGTTTGTCTGTGTAGGGAGCAATGCTTTTGAGGCCATGCACATTCACTACAACCTCAATTGCCCTACTTTGGCAAGCCTGCTGATGTCATTCATTTTGAAATACACCTTTGGGTAAAAGTAGCTCAGTAATCTCCATGGTGTGTCCTATAACAGTGTAATGCTGTAGTATGATGTACTAGTTTGGTAGAGGTTCTCTTCCCAGACATGGATGTGTGTGTGTTTGTTTGTCTATGTAGGGAGCAATGCTTTTGAGGCCATTCACAGTCAATACAACCTCCATTGCCCTACTTTGGCAAGCCTGCTGATGTCATTCATTTTGAAAAACACCTTTGGGGAAGAAGTAGTTCAGAAATCTCTGTGGTACATTCTATAATAGTGTAATGCTGTAGTGTGATGTACTAGTTTGGTAGGGATTCTATTCCCAGACATGGCAAGTTTGGCTGCATGTGTGTTTGTTTGTCTGTGTAAGAAGCAATGCTTTTGAGGCCATTCATATTCACTACAACCTCCATTGCCCTTGTTTGGCAAGCCTACTGTTGTCATTCATTTTGAAGTACACCACTGGGGAAGAAATAGGCCAATAACCGGGTTGGTTGGGAGGTTGGCATAATGGTTAAGGTCTTTATCTTACAGACACAAGGTGCAGGGTTTGATTCTTACATGTGGTAATTGGCTAGGCTTAAAATGGCCCACAAGGACAGTTAGCCTAGTACTAATCTATGATCCTATGATCTCCATGGTGTGTCCTATAACAGTGTAATGCTGCAGTGTGAAATACTAGTTCGGTAGGGGGTTTATTCCCAAGCATGGCAAGTGTGGATGTTTGTGTGTGTGTGTGTGTTTGTTTGTTTGTTTGTTTGTTTTTTTGTTTGTTTGTGTAGCAGACAATGCCTTTTAAGGCCATTCACAGTCAATACAACCTCCATTGCCCTACTTTGGCAAGCTTGCTGATGTCATTCATTTTGAATACACTTTTGGGGAAGGAGTATCCCAGTAGTCTCCATGGTGTGTCCTATAACAGTGAAATGCTGTCGTGTGGTATACTAGTTTGGTAGGGGCTCTATTCCCAGACATGGCAAGTGTGTGTGTTTATCTGTGTAGGGAGCAATGCTTTTGAGGCCATTCACAGTCAATACAACCTCCATTGCCCTACTTTGACAAGCCTGCTGATGTCATTCACTTTGAAATACACCTTTGGGGAAGAGGTAGCTTCGTAACCTCCGTGGCTTGTCCTATAACTGTGAAATGTTGTAGTGTGATAAACTAGTTAGGTAGGAGTTCTATTCTCAGTCATGGGAAGTGTGCATGTGTGTGTTTGTTTGTCTGTGTAGGCAGCAATGCTTTTGTGGCTATTCACAGTCAATACAACCTCCATTGCTTTACTTTTCCAAGCCTGCAGATGTCATTCACTTTGAAATACACCTTTGGGAGACAGTTAGAACAATAATCTCTGTGGTGTGTGCTATAACTGCGTAATGCTGTAGTGTGATAAACTAATTAGGTAGGAATTCCAATCCCGGGCATGGCAACTGTGAGACTTGGTGTGTATGTATGTGTTTGTCATTCATACCCTGTATGGAGGTGGCTGTGAGTGTGCAACAACCGGACTCATTGTGGAGTGGGTTTTGCAAATTTCTTATATGGTGGGCCTATTATATGTCACAATGTCCACCTTACAAGGATAACAGATGTCAAACAGCAGAGAGGCTGGGGCATCCAATCCATACCCCTACATGTGACATCAAGGCCTGGCAAACAAATTAGGTAACTCTTGTATTACCCAGAGAATACTCTCAATCCATGTCTCATACACAAAACACACTCGCCAAGGCAACAACCGCTTTATTGGTACTACCCTGCATATTGCCGACAGATAGTAACCATGGTGTGATTTCAGCGGAATACAGAGGGCATGGCATCCTGTCCCATCACTACAATAGGCACATAATTGCAGACAGTGCACCTTCACTATGTTCCCAACTGGATGCCTACAATGACTGTAGTGCCATTAAATGTGACCGACAAAGGACATACCATGCCTTAAACACATGCCCTATATGGACAAATGCCACTGACACACCAGGGAATACCTGTATCATGCTGTCAGTGTAGGTGCAGGGTCAACCTGATGTCCATTGCCAGTTCTTACCACATGAGGCCAGGACTGGCACATCTGATGATAACAATCTGTCTACACAACATGGCCCAGACACCCCAGGTACAATTCCACATGTCACAGAACATGCATGTGGGATGTGTGCACATCCCAGACACCATCCATTTCATGGACTATAGAACACATACATGGCAACCATTGCACAGCACTAGCAACACACAATAGTAGCCCAGATGACTGGATGATGAATACAATACCCACCTGTGTGGGCCAATCCAGCCACTACACCCCTGGGCCACACTGCAGACCATTGTCATGTGGCCTGATGCTAAGGTATACCCTTCACCTAGCCTTGTACAGCCGTCTGGCACAGTCAACCACTACACACCTGTGAAACAATGCACTCATGCATGTCAGTACTGGCACCCTGTGTCTGTGTGCATGGAGTATAATTATTTTGACCCCATTCACACTCACTACAGCTCTCATTGGCCTACTGAAGCATGCCATCTGATGTCAGACACCTTCACATACCCTTTACCCATATATCATCTGGTTAACCCCTGTGGTGCATGTGATACCTGCGTATTACTGTATTGTGGCAAACTAGCTAGTCAGGAAGTCTATTCCTGACCCTGCCGACTGTGTTAGTGTATGGGAGTCCCTGAGAGAGTGTGGCTGTGTCAACATTGACATCTGTTCATGTGGACAGGCATGTGTACTACACCTACCTTATTGCTCCTATATCACTATTGCAGATGTCACTCACCATCAGATATACCTTTGGACAGCTCCCCAACATATAAGCTATGAGGTGCATGCAATAACTACATATACATGTGGGAGCAGTACATAGTCAGTCAGGGGTTTGAAACGCTGTACTGGTAAGTGTGTGACTCAAGCATGCTTAGGTTTTACTCTCCCACCCCCTCCCTGACTTACTTTGTCTCTGTCTCTCTCACTCCCTCTCTGGTGGATGTGGAGAGGTACACCTGCTTTGTTTGGCAGCAGCTTGTGTTTTGCAAGTGGTATTCATGATCAGCTGATGGCCTCTGCATGAACTGCAGTGCCCCTCTAGCTGATTGCATGTGGAACAGCTGTGGTAACATTCCCATAACCAATTGCATGGAAACACACTCCAATATCTAGGAACATCATGTGGGTGTTGGGCCTTTTCATTCACTGTGAGCAGGACCTCATGTTGGTGTTTGGCAAACAGCATCACAGATGGTATTGGGATTTACCTCTAACAACATACACTATGGAGACAGGCCAACAAACAGGAGGGGGATGTGCCAGACATGACTACAGAATGTAAGTGTTGCTCTTCTGCTTTTGGAGTAATGTTGGTTTAACAGGGTGTGTGTGGATATGACTGGTTTGCATGATTTAATACCTGTCATGACAGTGTTATGTGTTTGAGGAAACTCCCACCTGTAGGACTATCTGCAGACTGGGCAGTGTTTGGAGTCTTATGTTCCTTGTGTTACTCACAGATCACCTAACTTAGAACTGCAGAAGTATAGTCTGTGGATTGTGGTCAGTACATGGTGACAGCCATAAGAGTTACTGACTTCATATCCCTCATAGGACATATGTCACAACAAACCCTGTTATGACAGTAAATGTATGAGGGGTAGCACAGCAACATGCCAATATTGGCCCAGTGTTTATGGCTCCAGCCACAAGTCTGTCAACCTTTGTACATATGTCATGCAGTAAGAGGTACATATGTTCTGTACACCATTATTTAGTGACATCATACCTGATAACAAGCCAGTCAGATATCAGACTGCTAGACATATTATGTATAGTAGGGGTTATTTCTGAGGACATAACCTGGGCATTCTGTGGTTGTGTGTACAGTACTGGGGTCTGTATTCTTATGGTGATTGTCAACAGTATGTTTATTGCGCATACGTACCTTGGCCTGTGCGCAGACTGTGGTAGATGCTATTGTTCTTGGTCCTGTTCTATCTGATGTTACATGCTGCTCCAGTGTATGGTACCCTATTAGCTCACATGTTTGTAGTGCCAAACACACACGTGTCCCATACCACAGACAGGCATCGGATCACACTGTCTTGTGACCCAGTTTATGTAGGATTAGCGTGTGAGTGGCAAATATGAGGATGGTGTTTATCAGACAGTCCATATAGGGTCATATTAAGCTTGCGTACCATATATGACTGTGGCTGTGTTCACATTGGTTGTGGGTATGCACTTTCTCACAAGTGTCTGTTACTCCGTGCTGTGACATACGTGTAGAGCCTGCTATATTTGCAGGTACATGTGTATTCCCCCATACAAAATGTAGTCCAGTGTTGTGGCAGTCTGCCTATAGTTTGCAAAGTGCTTTGTTACATGCCTAGCAGCTTAGTGTAATTACCCAGTGTGCTATGTCCAGATATTTGCAAGACATACTGCTGCCAGGCCACCATAACTGTTGTGTATTTCTGACAAAACAGTGGGATTCTGTACAGATGTATGTCACTAACTACTGGGTAGTATGTGGCCATGTGACCTCTGCACCACCAGGTATTATGTGTCAGGACAGACTGGAGTATGTGGATGCATAAACTGTGTGGGCATATGTAGTCCAGTATTTATGTGATATACCCATGTACATGGCAGTTAACATCCACATTGTCAGGCGTGGTCCACATGTCTCGCATGAAGGGGATTTGTGTACACCTCTGGACTGACGACAGAGTGCCAGCCTGTACACATATATTGGTCATATCTCTGCTGTAGTCCACAGGATCATTACTGTGCTATCAGTGGTACTGTACTATGATGTCCTTATGATGTCTGTCAGTAACCAATGACGTACAAGTCAAAAGCAGATGTGACCTCCCACACACAACATGTCTGTTAAGACAACCCCTGTTACAGTATCACCAGTCTACATATATACCTTTTTAAAAAACACAGCCTTATCATCTTAGGTATCTCTCCGTCCTTGTAGTTTGTGCTAGCCGCTCACTTTAAGCCTTAGGCAGGACACGTATGTTCCTCTGCCGAAACAGTCCCCAGGCCATCTACCTTTCCTGACCTGAAAGTCTACAGTGAAATCTCCCGCTGAAAGTAAGGAGAACCTAACCTCTGCTAAAGTGCAAAGTCTCACTTTAAGCCTTAGGCAGGACACGTATGTTCCTCTGCCGAAACAGTCCCCAGGCCGTCTACCTTTCCTGACCTGAAAGTCTACAGTGAAATCTCCTGCTGAAAGCAAGGAGAACCTAACCTCTGCTAAAGTGCAAAGTCTCACTTTAAGTCTTAGGCAGGACACATATGTTCCTCTGCCGAAAGAGTCCCGAGGCCATTTACCTTCCCTGACCTGAAAGTCTACAGTGAAATCTCCCGCTGAAAGCAAGGAGAACCTAACCTCTGCTAAAGTGCAAAGTCTCACTTTAAGCCATAGGCAGGACATGTATGCTCCTCTGCCGAAACAGTCCCCAGGCCGTCTACCTTTCCTGACCTGAAAGTCTACAGTGAAATCTCCCGCTGAAAGCAAGGAGAACCTAACCTCTGCTAAAGTGCAAAGTCTCACTTTAAGCCTTAGGCAGGACACGTATGTTCCTCTGCTGAAACAGTCCCCAGGCTGTCTACCTTTCCTGACCTGAAAGTCTACAGTGAAATCTCTCACTGAAAGCAAGGAGAACCTAACCTCTGCTAAAGTGCAAAGTGTAGGTCTTCATACTTCCAAATGTTTTTACTGTTAAATAGCATAAACTCTGGCTAGCGCTAATGCATGTACATCTCTCATTACGAGCATACTCACTTGAGCTCTCATAGTTAACCTTTCCACCCTAGGGCATCAACCCCCTATTGAAGCCACTAGGTGGCAGTATAATTCAAGAATTCCCTCCCCACACATTGCCTAGCTGCACATTTAAAAGTCCAATTTTTCAGGTCTACTCGCCCCTTGCTTACAACTCAAGTACAAGCAGCAAGTTAGGGCAATAATCAAGGGTTTTCCCCCTAAAGGAATGAAAGAACTATTTAAATATAAATCTATTTTACTTAATATTAAAGAAAACATTATGCTGACTGCAAGTGTGTCGCAAACATAAAATGATTGTTTTTCTTGCAAGAACAGGGGGCTCGTTCTGTACCCGCTCAGTTCACCCTCGCTACACTCGGGCTCACTCCGCTCATCTGCCCTACCCCCATTCCCACCCACCCCATATCAATTACCTTTATACCTATACACCACACCCATAGTTGACCACACACACCCTAACTTCACCACTGGGCCTATCACCTAACCTAACCAATCATTCACACCAACTACTATCAGCAGTCTGCAATACACCCCACCCTCTCCACATTATAACACCTACCAACCTAATAAAACCCAAACATGCCTCCACTATCGAAACCCTATAAAACAACACTACTGCTATACTCCATTTACATACCTACCCTAATACTGCTATCACTCACTACTAGCTATCATTACCAAAACAAGTGCAGGTTGATTATCCCAAACAAAGAGACATCCCTCCACACACCCAACCACACACCACACACTCAATTACAACAATTCCACTACCAAGCCATCCCTATGTACCACATACTCAAGCAGCTCCCAACTCAGACACACACCTGCACTACTTTAAAATATATAAAAATCATAAACAAATTACTAAAACTTCAGTTACAACTACAAACATCACTCATATGTCGTGGAAACATGCACCCTAACCCAGGCCCATCAGTCCAAATCACACCAACCTCCAATACAACTTTTACCCTCCCCCACCGACCTAATAACTCACTTCTAATCATCAATCTTGATGTTAGAAGCATCTTAAACAAAGTTCATGACCTCCATGCCCTACTAGGCTTTTATCAACCAGACATAGTAATACTAACTGAAACCTGGCTAAGGCCAGAAATCCATAATAACAATATTACAGCGCCTGGCTACAATATAATTCGCAAAGACAGGATAAGAAAGAAAGGTGGTGGTGTTGCTATAATATATAAAGATCACCTCAACTTAGAAAGGCTACACATCACATCCCCAGAGCTAGAAAATATGGAACTCATCCTAACCAAACTAAATATAATGCTATACTCCCCCAGGAAACAATATCCCCACCACCAAAAAACTACTTGACTGGACTTCTAATTTACTCTCCCATGAAACCATAATATTAGGAGACCTAAATATAGACTGGCTCAACTGCTCCAGTCAAAACCCTCTATCTCACATCAACCTTCATGGCCTTACTAAACGTATTTCTACCCCCACCAGAACAGACAAAAGAACCAAACACCAATCCATACTAGACTGGATACTTGTATCTCACTCCTCCCGATTAACACAAGCAGGATGTCTGCCAGATGCCCTTAGTGACCACCAAGCTACATTCATGGTTAGAAGCAAAACGTCCCAAATGTCCCAAGTAACCATCCGAGAGATTAGGAACAAAAAAACAGTTTAACCCAACTAAATTTAACACTGATCTAAAGAAATCCAACTGGTTCTCCCTGAAAAATTTACCTCTCGAAGAAGCAGTACATCACTTTAATACCAGTTTTATAAATATACTTAACCAACATGCCCCCTCTAGAACCACTAGAATCAAGACCAAATATGCACCATGGCTAACCGTAGAAACTAAAACACTACTCAGAAACAGAAACAAAGCTTGGACAAACTATCACAAAACCAGAAGCCACCTAGACAAACAAAAGTACCTAGATCTAAGGAACAAAACCAAACAACATATTAAAACCGACAAAATCTCATACTACCAAAATATACAGACTAAACATATTAACAACCCAAAAAAACTTTGGTCAGCAGTCAACTCAGTCTTAAGAACCAGGGAAAACATTCTCCCCTACTCCCAAAACAGGCAATAGCCAAGACAATATACCCACTCAGTTCAACAAATATTTTACAGAAACTATACAAACCTTAGCTAGCAACCAACCAAACCATAATACCCCCACTCCAACAACATTACCTTTTCCAATTAAAACAAATAACAAAAGCCACAACTTTAGCTTTAACCCAGTCCCAACCAAAGTCATAGAACAACTACTCTTAAAAGTAAAACCAACAGCCACAGCAGCTGATAATTTACCTTCTGAATATCTTCAACTAGCTGCTTGAGCTATAGCCTACCCAGTGTCCATCCTAATAAACAGATGTATCTATGAGAACAAAGTACTCCAGCTTTGGAAAATATCATATATAACACCATTGCACAAAGGGGGTAGCTCTCTGTAGCTCAATAACTACCGACCAATAGCCATACTACCACCCTTAGCAAAAATCCTAGAAAGAGCTGTTCACATGCAATTAATGAAATACCTCCTTGATAACCAACCTCTAGCCCCACAACAACATGGTTTCAGACCTTTCCACAGCACATCCACTGCCCTCACATCATTCACCAACACCGTTAACAACCATAGAAACAATGGACTATTAGTGTCTGCTACACTCTTAGATCTTTCTAAAGCCTTCGACATGGTCAATCACCAAAAACTGATCAACTCTCTGTCCACCCTAAACCTCAACCCCCCAGTTATCTCATGGTTCACAAACTATCCAAGTGGCAGACAGCAAGCAGTAAAATGGCAAAACCAACTCTCTCCCCTACTACCTGGAACATTAGGGGTTCCTCAAGGCTCCATCCTTGGCCCTCTACTCTTTACCCTATTTACTAACCAACTCCCCACAAACATTACAGATGCGTCAGTGGTACAATATGCAGATGACAACCCCATAATATTGGCAGCCAACACATTTGACCTTCTCCAGTCCCAAACCCAAGAATGCTTCTCTTTAGCAGAAGCCTGGATCTCTAACCACAACCTTATTCTCAATCCCACCAAAACTAAACTAATAATCTTTAGCCCACACAGAAAAACACCCCCCTTACACAACCTCACAATATCCTTACACAACAACACCATCATTTCCACCACCAATCAGGCCAAACTATTAGGTGTGGAAATTGACAATCACCTTAGATTAGATATTCACATCTCCCAGACCATTAAAAAAGTCCAAAAAAAATTAGGGCTACTCTATCGGAACAAACAATTCCTCACTAACCACTCCAAAATCACTATAGCCAGAACACATCTATTATCCACATTATTATATGCATCCCCCATGATGACCAACCTCCGTAAAACAGACCTAAACAAACTTGACAACTGTTATAATAAGATAGCTAGATTTGCCACAGAATCTTCCCCAAGAACACACCACTGTGACAGCCTTATTAAACTACAATGGCTCGAATTCCCACTTTTACTCCAGTACAAACAGCTTACACTCACCCACAAATTGCTCCACCACGCAGAAAAAACACCATCCCTTCAACAACTAATTGAGCACTACAACCCCACCAGATCCTTAAGGTCTAGTACCCAATACCTCCTTAAAGTAACCAAAATTTACAATGAGGCAGGTAAATCCATCTATAGTCACTGTATCTCCAAATCCTGGAACTCTCTCCCTGCCCAAATTACAGCCTCAAACTCATTAGCCCTATTTAAGAAACAGCTTAAAAGGCATTTCTCAAATAAAAGACTATGCTCATGCAATACCCAAGGATAACTAGACATTTTTGTTACCAAACATAAAATTGCAGTCATATGCTATCTACAGACAATGTATTACAAATTATTAACTACATCTATGTAAAAAACAAATGCCTGGATCATCATCTATGTCTCAATGAATGTACATATTTGTCTTTAATGCAACCCTTATTGTTTTATTGTATTGTTCTTTACTGTAATTTTGCACATGGAGCTTTTCTCCCCGGGCCTCCACTGAAAATGTACTTGTATCCAGTTGGACTTTCCTGGTTAACAAATGTAAAATAAATAAATAAAATAAATACCTGCAATACATACATGACATCCCCTTGCACTAAGAGGTTGGGAATATTGGTGCTGAGGTAGGACTCCACTCCATGTTCTGGACATATGGTAAACATATATGTATGTATATATATATATATATACACAGAGAGATCTGTAAATGGCCATATATATGATGCACTATACAGATGTGTAGAAATACATATATATGAATATATATGTGTATGTACATGTAGACATATATCTACATATGTATATGAATATATCCATATCCTTGTCATGTGTAAAGATTACGGTTGTGCACACCTTCCCAGATGTATCACACCGTATGTATCTGATATGTGTATATTTAGGTAAAACAACATATGTGATGCAACAGTAATATCACTAGGTACTACACAATTGTGGAAGTCAGAGCAATTGTTCAATACTATTCAATATGTGTACTGACAGATATATTGGAAAAAACAACAACTCTCCTCGCAGCTGTCATGGTGTAGTGGTTAACTGCTGTGACTATAGTGAACAGGTTCCAAGACCTACAAGGGCTGTTTATTTTGTTGCTGGGCAGAACAAGAGCTGTTAAATACAGAGTGGTTAAGGCAGTTTTGATCAGCTTTAACCACGTTTGTGTGGATTTGCTTGAAGCTAAGCGGTGCTTACGTATGGTTAAACATAAGGGCAGTTACACCGTGTAGGCTTTGGTTACCAGTGCACAAATGTGCTCAGCTGTTATATTGCAGCAGTGCTGACACCTGTGAAGCATGGCTCAGCCCTGGTAACCAGTGTTCACGTTCCAGTCTGATAACATAGCAGGGTAATGACATTTGTAATAAGTGTATGTAATGCCATGTACAAAACATGCATCTATGTGCCGCCATTACAGTAGCAAGGAGTGTGAGTGTTATGTCTGGGACACTCAAGTATATAAACCTGTACATCACTCTTATCCATGTGAATGTGTTACATACAAGGGTAGCAACCCAGGTTACATGCCGTCACACTGGCATGCAGTTTATCATGCTGTTATTACTGTTGACAGTGCTTTCCCAGGCAAGAGTAGATTGCTAAATGTAGTACTGGTGACAAGCACCCCTGCAGGCATAGCTGGACTCTGAGGCCTCACTGTCATGTTCCTGGTGTGTGAGCTGTGTCACAGTATATATCCCCTACTGGATAATTATCTGACATGGAAAGTAACTGTAGACTACTGTCTGTACAGCACATCAGTGAGGGCTTCCAACATGTAGTAATGGCATACATATTGGTGTCAAAAATCTGTATCTTGACACATTCATCCTACTGCATAACTAGTTGCCAAGATGATGTCTGTCAGTCCCTGTACAGATGTACAGATGGCAGGTATCCAGCTTGGATATGTACAGGCAACCTATGCTTGACTACACTGACATGTCTGCCCAGCTGTGTTATAACTGGCACAGATAGGACACAACACCCTGTATGCACCACATGCCATGGGTGCCTCCACTACACTACCACAGTCAACAGAACATGCTTGGGTCCAGGTCTCCATCATGGACACTAACCATGTGTTGTAATACATGTTGCATACATGTCAACTGGATCACCTCAGTGGCCATTTGCAGGAGGTACCCAGTGGATTGGCTGATGCATGTCACTCTCACCCTGAGGCTCACCACAGTGGTGTCTGTTGATAGATTGCCTGCTGGCTCATGGCAGGTATCATGATACCACTGTACACACATCCCCTACACTTCCCATCTATTCATGGGCAATAACTCAAAAAAACTTCCCAAAAACGAGGGCAAACCAGTAAATGAAGTAACAACACAACACGATCACTGCCTCAGAAACACCAGCAACCAACCAAGCCTTGGAAGAAATTCCTTTATTCCACCGACTAAGCGCTTTCACCAAAGTTGGCTTCTTCAGAGTCAGTGTTTGACAAAAAACATACACATTTTATACTCTTTAGGCATAATGACATCATCACATAAAACAATAAACTGCTCCAATTAATCAATTAATTAATCAACATTACACAGTACCAAAGTTAAAACAATTCCTAAAACATGCTTAAAAATTCTCACTACAGTTCTACTTATCTAGTAAGAATGAAATATATATATGTATATATAAAATACAAACAATAATGTCTTATAAATGATTATTCAGAATAAACCCATTCAGTGTGTGTAATACATATAACCTTTTAACCATAATGTAAACATACCTTTATGCTAATCCAGCTAAACATTTTTTAAAAAAACTTTGTATAATATATTTCGTTTGATTTATTTTATTTATGTATATATATATATATATATATACATTTATTGTATTTTGTTTTGTTTTATTTTATTTTATTTCATTTTGTCTTGTTTTATATTATATTATTTTATGCTATTGTTAAATTATATAATACTAGCCTTGAGTTTCAAAACAGGTTTTATAGAAATGTAATCATTAATGCCAGGGTGTCTAGTGGCATTTAATCTCAACTGCCACATAGTTTCTAGTAACGCTACTCTGTTTCCTATGTCACCTCCCTGTTCTAGCAACAAACTTCTTAAATTCCTTACAATTGATGCTATGAATGTAAAGTGCATTGTGAGAGTCTTTGTTTTTTATAGCTCTTAAATGTTCCACCATCCTATCACGTAACCTACGAGTGGTCATACCTATGTAAAATGCTTCACAGGTTACACACAAGGCCACGTAAACTATATTCTTTGTGTTACAATTGCATTTTCCAGGGCAAGGTAAGGAATACCCCCACCCTTTAACACACACGTAAGACCCTTCTGCTATGTACCTGCAGCTTCTACAATGACCACACTTGGACATTCTGGATGCTCTACCTTTTTCCTCACTTTCCAAAATACCTTTCAAGTTGTTCCCCTTACTATAAACAATTCTTGGATGAACACCCAAGATATCCTTCGTGGCATCACTTAAACAATACTCCCACATCCCTTGTAGTACCTTAACTATTTCATCACTTCTCTCATTAAATTTCAACACAAAACATGCTTCACCTGCTTTTTTCCTGTTTTGTCCCTCTTGGTTGATCTCCGACACATTTTCCCCCTGTAAAATGGGTGAATATGATGAACATCTCCGTTTGTACACTTCCCTTTTAAATCTTAGTAACAACCTGAGCGGGTAACCCCTATCCATCAACATCCCTATCAACTTGAACATTTCCTGCTTGAATAAACTTTCCTCACGCACCAGTCTGGACAATCGCACCATCTGCCCTTTTGCCACCCCTTTTCTCTGGTGGAATGGGTGGCAACTTTTGAAGTGTAAGAGTGAGTTGGAATAACTGTCCTTTCTATATATAGAACTAGTTAGACCTTCTTCACTCTTGACGAGTGCTATGTCCAAATAGTTAATAGTATCCTTCTTCCATTGGGAAGTGAATTTCAAAAAACTGGTGGTGTTGTTTAAATAATCAATAAACTCATTTGCCTGGAGTTCATCTCCCTTCCATAAAATAAGCAGGTCGTCCAAGAATCTGTTGTACAAAGGAAATGTTCTCCATAAATCTCGTTGGGAGAACAAAAGTTCTCTCCCAAGTTAAGAGAACCATGTTCGCAAATACAGGGGCACACCTAGCACCCATGGCCACACCAGAACACTGCTGAAATATCTCCCCTTCAAATTTAATGAAATTGTTCAAAAGAACCATCTCCATTAAATCACAAATTAAATTGATCCTATCCTTGTCGACGTTGTTACTCATTACCAAGCTCTCACGAAACATATCCAAACCCTCCTTGTGCGGGATGGTAGAAAACAAGTTGACCACATCCACAGTTAAAAAACTATAGTCCCTGAAATCTTCCTTAACATCCCTAAGTCTTTCAAGGCAGTGCCAAGAATCTCTGATTACATGTGGCACTTCCTCTAACACTTTCTTACACATAAAGTCCACAAAGGAGGCTAAGGGTTCAGTTTTAGAACCCCTAGCTGCTACAATCGGTCTAAACTGCAATTTAGCCATACCTTTGTGGACCTTAGGAATCCCAAAAATGTTAGGTAAAACTGCATTCTTAACCATCAAGTAGTCATATTCAGTTTCAGAGATCATACCTTGAAAGAGGGCGTCACACAAGTATAGTTCAATCCTTCTGTAGGCAATATTGATTTCATTTCTAGATACCCTCTTGTATGTTTCTTGGTCCTCCAAAATCGACATCATAAATGCAATGTAATCCACCTTGTCCATCAAAACCATTCCCCCACCCTTGTTCGGTTTCATACACCTGATGTTACCAGCTTTCTGAAGTTCTTTTAACAACAACCTTTCTTGTGTACTTAGGTTGTCAACCAAAGAATATTTAGCTTTACAAATCTTCCTAAACTCAAAATCTAACAGTCTTTCAAGAGCTGTAACTTCACCACATGGTGGAGGAATGAAGGTGCTTCGCCTTGAAAGAACCTTACAACTAGAAGTTTCAACGTTAGTATCATCTTTGTGATTCTCATGAAAATACATTTCCAAATTTAATTTCCTTGTAAACAATTTCAAATTAACTAATAATTGCGCAATATCCAGTTTGAAATTGGGTACAAAATTAATTCCTTTCGTGAACAATTCAAAATAAACATCATCAATAATCTTGTCAGTATAATTGTATATAAAGTATTCACTCTTCTGCAAAACTTGACAGGTCAAGTCTGATTCATCACCTGCAGAATTGTTGTTAAGCAAGTTCTGGGTGAAAACTCCAGGTGCAACATTCATTAAATCACCCTGCTCCAAGTCAATGTCACTATCAAGCAAAACAGTCAAATCAAAAACATCAATCACATTGTTAACTTCCATAACTTCACTTTCTTTTTCTTTTTCTATTTCTATTTCTATTTGTTTGTCTTGTACAATAGAGTGTACCCCCCATTTGTACAATCAATATCACCTTCTAATCTCAAATGGTTGAATGTTTGCGT
Source organism: Protopterus annectens (assembly GCF_019279795.1). Classification (NCBI taxonomy): domain Eukaryota; kingdom Metazoa; phylum Chordata; order Ceratodontiformes; family Protopteridae; genus Protopterus; species Protopterus annectens. Next base: position 1,328,278,082 of record NC_056729.1, on the reverse strand, counting down.
GTACGAAGATGACATAGTACAATCACTAGTAGTACAAACCAAAGGAACAACATGACATTCATGCTCAAAAACATCCTTGTTGCAAGTCAAACCACAGTCAGTCAATACTGTACATACTGCTCTTCCCTCCCCCACCCCCTGTGGTGTTTGTCCATAAACGTTGTCTTCTGTGCCTTGCTTTGCAACCTTTTGGACCTGCGTGGCCCCGTGGGTGGGGGTTTTAAAATCAAAAAACTGGCAAGGGATACAGCTGATTACAAATGTAATACAGCTTACCCGCCAGGTAAACACAAGTATAGGGGTGATTTACACTCCAACCTCAATCTCCAAAACTGTCAGGGGAACAATCGTTTTTCCCATGTTAGTGAATGTGACTTTGGTCAAGTTAATGTAGCACCAGTGGGTATGAGTGGAGACAGTGTCGACCAGGTCTTTGAGGAGGTCGATGATTTTTTGGACCCACCCACGGGGCCACGCAGGTCCAAAAGGTTGCAAAGCAAGGCACAGAAGACAACGTTTATGGACAAACACCACAGGGGGTGGGGGAGGGAAGAGCAGTATGTACAGTATTGACTGACTGTGGTTTGACTTGCAACAAGGATGTTTTTGAGCACGAATGTCATGTTGTTCCTTTGGTTTGTACTACTAGTGATTGTACTATGTCATCTTCGTACACGCAAACATTCAACCATTTGAGATTAGAAGGTGATATTGATTGTACAAATGGGGGGGGTACACTCTATTGTACAAGACAAACAAATAGAAATAGAAATAGAAAAAGAAAAAGAAAGTGAAGTTATGGAAGTTAACAATGTGATTGATGTTTTTGATTTGACTGTTTTGCTTGATAGTGACATTGACTTGGAGCAGGGTGATTTAATGAATGTTGCACCTGGAGTTTTCACCCAGAACTTGCTTAACAACAATTCTGCAGGTGATGAATCAGACTTGACCTGTCAAGTTTTGCAGAAGAGTGAATACTTTATATACAATTATACTGACAAGATTATTGATGATGTTTATTTTAAATTGTTCACGAAAGGAATTAATTTTGTACCCAATTTCAAACTGGATATTGCACAATTATTAGTTAATTTGAAATTGTTTACAAGGAAATTAAATTTGGAAATGTATTTTCATGAGAATCACAAAGATGATACTAACGTTGAAACTTCTAGTTGTAAGGTTCTTTCAAGGCGAAGCACCTTCATTCCTCCACCATGTGGTGAAGTTACAGCTCTTGAAAGACTGTTAGATTTTGAGTTTAGGAAGATTTGTAAAGCTAAATATTCTTTGGTTGACAACCTAAGTACACAAGAAAGGTTGTTGTTAAAAGAACTTCAGAAAGCTGGTAACATCAGGTGTATGAAACCGGACAAGGGTGGGGGAATGGTTTTGATGGACAAGGTGGATTACATTGCATTTATGATGTTGATTTAGGAGGACCAAGAAACATACAAGAGGGTATCTAGAAATGAAATCAATATTGCCTATAGAAGGATTGAACTATACTTGTGTGACGCCCTCTTTCAAGGTATGATCTCTGAAACTGAATATGACTACTTGATGGTTAAGAATGCAGTTTTACCTAACATTTTTGGGATTCCTAAGGTCCACAAAGGTATGGCTAAATTGCAGTTTAGACCGATTGTAGCAGCTAGGGGTTCTAAAACTGAACCCTTAGCCTCCTTTGTGGACTTTATGTGTAAGAAAGTGTTAGAGGAAGTGCCACATGTAATCAGAGATTCTTGGCACTGCCTTGAAAGACTTAGGGATGTTAAGGAAGATTTCAGGGACTATAGTTTTTTAACTGTGGATGTGGTCAACTTGTTTTCTACCATCCCGCACAAGGAGGGTTTGGATATGTTTCGTGAGAGCTTGGTAATGAGTAACAACGTCGACAAGGATAGGATCAATTTAATTTGTGATTTAATGGAGATGGTTCTTTTGAACAATTTCATTAAATTTGAAGGGGAGACATTTCAGCAGTGTTCTGGTGTGGCCATGGGTGCTAGGTGTGCCCCTATATTTGCGAACATGGTTCTCTTAACTTGGGAGAGAACTTTTGTTCTCCCAACGAGATTTATGGAGAACATTATTTTGTACAACAGATTCTTGGACGAACTGCTTATTTTATGGAAGGGAGATGAACTCCAGGCAAATGAGTTTATTGATTATTTAAACAACACCACCAGTTTTTTGAAATTCACTTCCCAATGGAAGAAGGATACTATTAACTATTTGGACATAGCACTCGTCAAGAGTGAAGAAGGTCTAACTAGTTCTATATATAGAAAGGACAGTTATTCCAACTCACTCTTACACTTCAAAAGTTGCCACCCATTTCACCAGAGAAAAGGGGTGGCAAAAGGGCAGATGGTGCGATTGTCCAGACTGGTACGTGAGGAAAGTTTATTCAAGCAGGAAATGTTCAAGTTGATAGGGATGTTGATGGATAGGGGTTACCCGCTCAGGTTGTTACTAAGATTGAAAAGGGAAGTGTACAAACGGAGATGTTCATCATATTCACCCATTTTACGGGGGGAAAATGTGTCGGAGATCAACCAAGAGGGACAAAACAGGAAAAAAGCAGGTGAAGCATGTTTTGTGTTGAAATTTAATGAGAGAAGTGATGAAATAGTTAAGGTACTACAAGGGATGTGGGAGTATTGTTTAAGTGATGCCACGAAGGATATCTTGGGTGTTCATCCAAGAATTGTTTATAGTAAGGGGAACAACTTGAAAGGTATTTTGGAAAGTGAGGAAAAAGGTAGAGCATCCAGAATGTCCAAGTGTGGTCATTGTAGAAGCTGCAGGTACATAGCAGAAGGGTCTTACGTGTGTGTTAAAGGGTGGGGGTATTCCTTACCTTGCCCTGGAAAATGCAATTGTAACACAAAGAATATAGTTTACGTGGCCTTGTGTGTAACCTGTGAAGCATTTTACATAGGTATGACCACTCGTAGGTTACGTGATAGGATGGTGGAACATTTAAGAGCTATAAAAAACAAAGACTCTCACAATGCACTTTACATTCATAGCATCAATTGTAAGGAATTTAAGAAGTTTGTGTTCTTCATTATAGATAGAGTATTGCTAGAACAGGGAGGTGACATAGGAAACAGAGTAGCGTTACTAGAAACTATGTGGCAGTTGAGATTAAATGCCACTAGACACCCTGGCATTAATGATTACATTTCTATAAAACCTGTTTTGAAACTCAAGGCTAGTATTATATAATTTAACAATAGCATAAAATAATATAATATAAAACAAGACAAAATGAAATAAAATAAAATAAAACAAAACAAAATACAATAAATGTATATATATATATATATATATATATATATATATATATATACATAAATAAAATAAATCAAACGAAATATATTATACAAAGTTTTTTTAAAAAATGTTTAGCTGGATTAGCATAAAGGTATGTTTACATTATGGTTAAAAGGTTATATGTATTACACACACTGAATGGGTTTATTCTGAATAATCATTTATAAGACATTATTGTTTGTATTTTATATATACATATATATATTTCATTCTTACTAGATAAGTAGAACTGTAGTGAGAATTTTTAAGCATGTTTTAGGAATTGTTTTAACTTTGGTACTGTGTAATGTTGATTAATTAATTGATTAATTGGAGCAGTTTATTGTTTTATGTGATGATGTCATTATGCCTAAAGAGTATAAAATGTGTATGTTTTTTGTCAAACACTGACTCTGAAGAAGCCAACTTTGGTGAAAGCGCTTAGTCGGTGGAATAAAGGAATTTCTTCCAAGGCTTGGTTGGTTGCTGGTGTTTCTGAGGCAGTGATCGTGTTGTGTTGTTACTTCATATTCATGGGCAATAGCCAGGTACACACCCATGACCACCTGCAGTGATGCACCCCAGTAATGACAAATGTGTACATGTGCATTACTGAGGATATCAATGTCTGTGTGTTAGTACACCTGTAGTTGGGAATACCATGAGGGCCTTCGCACCCACCGCAACACCTATTGCCATAGTAAGATATGGTTGCTGCTGTACCGGACAGTACATGTACCCTGTTACGCTCCTCTCCCTAATGGCTACATGAGCCTTGCAGTACCAGCACAACAGTGTTGTACAAATGGTTGATAGGCATGGGATACCCCTCGAGTTCTGGTAAGTGTGCGTATGCGTGCATGTCTGTATATCTGTAGGGTACAGCATTCCAGGCCACACTACCTGACATATATGCATTAAACATTACTGCTGACATGTTACACAGCAGTACATTGGTACACTGTAGTACAGTCACCATGTGCATCAGAACCATATTAGCCTGTCCCTGCACTGGTGCAATGTCTGACAGGGATGTGGTACAGGTATCATCATATACACAGGGTGTGTTGTTGGTTTGCCAGAGACCGAGGGTAGGCCATACATTTGACACCATGTGTGTGGGTGAGGGGTGTAATTAGCTGAAATGGGTGTGGTGATTTGGTGTGTGTAGGTATGGGATTGCCCTAGGTGTGTTTGTATACTGTGTGGGTATGCATGCACACAGGTATGCCATCTGGCTGCCCTATAGAAGTGTTTCTTGGACAGCTGCAGACCATACCTGGCAGGGTGTGCATTTCACTGCCTCCGACCATGGACACGCGGACTGTGCCTGTCAGGGGTTCCATGGGCATGTCTAGGTACAGGCCTCAATGTGCTACTCTCCACTGATGATGACAGATGTCCGCTGGAACCAGGTACCTCCTGGGAATTGCCAGGGCCACATACACGTGGCCTGCTGTGGTGTGGTGTGGACAGCACCTCCGCCTGCAGTGCCGGGGCTGGTACTGCCACTATGGGAGCGCCTTGGTGTCCTAGCACATCCATGTTGACTGCCAGCTGTTGGTGTTGCTGGCCTACATCAACACGGCCATCACCCCACTCCCACCACATGTTCCAGTACGGACAAACCACGGTCAATGAAGCCCACCATCTCACACAACTGTCTATCTATGACCTCAGTATAATCACAGAGGGCACCTGCAAGTTCATGTAAGTTGTCGCTTACAGATGAGAGAGCAGCCCTCTGCAGCCTCAGGCCCTGTCTGGTGTACAGTTCCGTACATGCCTGTGCCTCCATGACTGAAACATGCGCCTGGTGGTACCAGTTGTGGCACTTCTGCCAGGGGCATGATGACCAGTGGCCCTACCATGAGCACCCGGTACATCTGCCGATGTGGTGCCCTGCCAGACATCTAGCTATGCCTGCTGTGACCAGACACAGTAGACATAGATACCACACTCTCCTGTGCACTGCCACCAACCACCAACTGTCCCTCTGCTATGGCCACTGTTGATGGGGTATATATAGGCACTGTAACTATATGCGGGATTGGGGTGGCTAACAGGGGGATGTCAAACGATGGTGCAGTTTCGGCCTCTGACAACCCCGCCTGTGCCTCAACAATCCTATTATCATCTTCGGTGTCTGTATGGACACCAACATCAGATTGCATGCAGGAGGGACCCCGACCCACCTCACCACCTGTGGGGGAAAACAAGAACCTCACTTTAAGACCTGTACGGTATTGCATAACAGTACACACATACACACACACACACACACACACACACACACACACACACACACACACACACACACACACACACACACACACAGAAATTCTACCGTAATACCTACCTGTCCCTGAGTTTACAGACAGTCCCACATTTATTCACGTAAGTTCCCATCCTGCATCACAATTGGTAACATACACTCATTAATACCAGTCATTAACATATCATTCCTCTAAATGTCAAGACGAGTGATCACAACACAAGACCTGTTACTCCATTACCTCCTTGACTTTAGTAAAGTAGGCTTTACATGGCCTCAGTGCTGTCATCCAGTGTTCACCCTGCGTAGGTCCGGACATCGTGAGCATGGCCCCAAATGTTAGGAGCTGCTACGTTCACTCCATAATGCCACACACTGGAGTGTCATATGTAACGACTGTTCAGTACATGCCAGATCTGCTGTTCAATCAACTTAGCATGTGGACAACAGTAATATATTGATACACTCCCTGGGGTTGTCTTGTAATTCCCCAATGCATCAGTAGTGCTGCATATGTGGGTAGTCATTCACCTTTCTGCTGATTGCAATATTAAGGGTATACCTGGTGTCTAGTTTCCCTCCCAATGCATGTTCCATGCTACAGACTTTATTATACTATCAGCTGTCCTGTGATTACATATCAGACAAGTATTCTTGGTGTCTCATGTGTCAGTCCATGTTAATGTACTGCACTATTCCAAAGGAGAGTACTGCTGTATCAACAACCCTGCAATCACACATGTGCATACAAGGACATCCACACAAACACACACACATGGACACACACACATCCTACCTGCATCAACCCCCTCCACTCCACCAGATTGCACTTACTGGCAAAATTACCCCCCCACCCACACACACACACCCACATACACCCACACACACACACACACACACACACACACACACACACACACACACACACACACCTACAGGTGAGGTTGCACATAGATAGTACATACAGTCCTCCCATTACCTATCTGTCAACATGCATAACATATGGCACTCAACAGCATGCAGTGCAGCTATAGTCAATCCATGCTAGCAACAGTATACATGTGTGTGATGCATGGGCTGCATTAGTAGGTGATGCCCCTTCCCCTGGAAGACACTGCACCCATATACACAGTATTGCTGTGCACCTGTTCTGCACCCTGCCATGTTCTGTGCACCATACCTCACAGGTATACAAACCATTGCTGAATGTGTATCACTCTGTCAGTTATGTCTGCTCTAATGCTCACAGCCCCTATGTGTTTGTGCGACACATACCTGCGATGATATATGGACAGATGTCATTTGTGAATACCTGATGACTGGTTTACAGATCTCAACATCATCGGTGCATGTATGACCAATACGATACTATTACACTGACAACCGTCAAATCTTACCGTGGCTATGGGGAGTGTACACACCCTTAATGATATGACGCACTCTTCCTTGATATGCCATGGGACCACATCATCGTCTATATTAGCATTACATGAACCTGCTATGTGACATATGTCCTGTACATTCACATGCAGTGTCTAACAAATGTGTTAGGTGTGCAGATGCTGACCGCAATGCACACCCTTATCATGACAGTTTGTTGCACCTATTGTTATGTGTACTACATCAGTCACTATTCCTGGCAGGGATATACTAGCATGGGCCATGTGCATTTGCCAGTATATGGTCAGTCTGCCCCACACATGTCCCCCAAATCTGCATGATTGCAAAGTCTACTCATGTGCACATCCCTTGGAGTTCACACACTGATGTCACTATTGTTGTGGAGTCAGGGTTACGTCTGCCACAGTTCCTGAACCTGACTGTGTGCAGATACAGCCATGTGTAGCATCCTTAGGATCCCGGCTGCAGTGCACTGGTGTGCCATGATGATGCACCGTTCCCACCTTCAGCCTTTTTGCAGATGCTTGACAACTATGGCCTCCACATGTGTGTCTGTTTGCAGTGTTCCAAACACTGAACACCACATGTAACAACCTAGTCCCAGGTAATGACTGGAAAACATACAGATGTACACTGGCACCAGCACAGTACAGATGGGGATGGTGGGCCTGAGATGAGGTGAGGCATTGGTTGTGTAGCACCTGTATCTTACATGATACTGTCTGTAGGTTTCCAACATGGTCATGGTACACCAGTACACACTGCAACACATAAGTGTTGGGGACCTCTTCTGTTATGCATACACTACCTGTAGAGAGGCCTGGCTGATGTTTCCTGTGGTACAACTGTCACATCTGATTACCCTAACCAACAGGCCACGCACTTGCAGAGTCCAGGCAATTGCTGACAATGGGTACCGCACAGCCAGTACTTGCTGGACATTCCTGCTACCCCCTCAGTGTTGTGGCCTGTTAATGGGCAGCCCGCATGACCAGTTTGCTACATGTGACATCATTTGTCTTGGGTGGCCATCTGTTTAGTTCCTACATCATTCCTGTTCCATACAACCTTGCCACATACATGAGTGCACTGTTTGCCATGGCATATGCAATGGTAAGGTATGGCTACATGTGCAGCTCATGGGTGCTACCAGTTGAGTATGGGGCCCATGCCATGTCATGTAAGATGTGTGCAAGCCATGCCTGCCTTTGTTGCAGGTAAGTGTGCACATGTGATGGCCAAACGTCTTGGACAGCAGACCAATACGTAGTGTGACATTGGGGACATGTACTTGCTGAAAGGTGCATTTCCATGACAAATGCATGCAGTCAGTACCTCAGCAGCTGCCTCCAATATATTTTCTCTGGAGTGTGTGCACACATATGCTTCCAGTGTTTGTGAAGGTATGTATTCCCCATATTTGCTGCCCTAACCTATGATTCCATTTTACACACTCACTGCTCATGTTGGGACCACATTGCAGGTGTTAAGGGTTCTGGACCACAGTATTATGATATGCTGTAGTGTAGATCTGTAACAGCTGCTATTGTACTACTGGTATATACACTGTTGTAGCACTATATAAGGGTGATGTTTCACACATGTCCCTACTGTAGGCCATGTGTCCCACCATTATCTTCATCCCTGTGAACACATTTCACAATGACAGGATGTTAGCTATCTTGCAGGTGTCTGACATACCCTTCAGATACCCCATCATGGTCACCGCTGTGATGTAGTGCAGTTACCAACAACAATACGTGAACATGTACAGCATGCATTATGGGTAGATATGTTAGATGTGTGCATGGAATATACCATAGCCATTACATGTAAGCATGAACATAACTTATACTCACCAGCTACAGGCTACTGCCTTGGTGGTATACCAGAGGGACCTACATAAGTGTGTGAAAGATGTGATGTCAGTAGCCATAGCTGTGGCATTGCTACAGGGTGGGTGCAGCATTACAGTACATCAACAGTACAAGTCCACAATACTACAACTTATGCACATCTGTTTATTACTACTATGCAACAACAGACTATATATATGACATCTCACATATGCATTCTTTGCCTGCACAGATGCGGATGCATATGCAACATTGGTCTACTGATGTGCCCTGTAGCCTTACCTGCACGCTCATCAGACAGTGTGTGGGTAGCATCCCACCTTCACTATGGTCTCTGCCAGTTGTTGCTTGTGTGGGCAGGCAGGTGCCATGAGGCTGGTGAGGAGCTCCTCAACACATGTCGAGGGGATGGATGGCATGACACCCCTGTTGTGAGATGATCCCCCCAGACTGCAGCAGCATGCCGACGGGCATTGAGAATCAGGTCGCTACAATGATGCCGGACCTGCTCATAACTGCGGTTATGCAGGCCGATATCATTGACCCTGTGGACTACATTGTTCCACAGGGCGGTCCGCTCCTGCTGCTCATGGGCTGTCCTGCTGAAGAGAACCTGGTAGTGCTGTATCAGGTGGCTAAGAATGACCTCATTTTCTGCCGCTGAATACACCGGTAACCGGCCGTGGGACATCTTGCCTGAAAGACATAGAGATGCAAACAGGTCTGAGCAACTCATACAGCAAGGTTACCATAGTTCTTAATACACATCTCTGTCTTCCCCCACCATATCAGTGACAACAAGCTGTTCACACAACTCAATAGATATGACTACAGCTTACCTACCATTGGGACATATATCGTATTGTACCACACTTTGTGCTATGTGTTTGTAGCCATGTTCCCTGTGGAGAAACTATCATTGCTGGCCTGTTATGGACTATTTCACCTGCATGCCATTGTCAGGGCCACTATGGTTCCATATATGCATGTGGTATGCATACTATATGATTGCTGCACATCTGTCGTTATGTGTTATTGGGGATATCTATGCATGCTGTTGGACATGTTCCGGGATTGTGTGGACTATTACTACCCACATATGTTCTATAACAGTGACACAATAGCATGTTTAGGGAGTAGTTGCCAGCAGAACCACCTCTCCCACCTCAACTGGCCATGTTACCAGGCCACATCACATGTGGGACCCACCCTGGGATCTCCTCATCTACTCATCCAGCACTACCTTCAGGTCGAACCATCTCAGGGGATGGTGCCCCCCCCCCGGGGGCACACACAGACAGGATCCTGTCACCCGAGTTCAGGTCCATATTCTACTCCATAGGGAGCTCCACAGAAACTTGTGGAATATGCTACAGCACCTTGAGGCCCTCAGTACACAATCACAGGGTCCACATGCTCCTCCTGCTCAGCCTCCAAGCCAGGCACTTTCAGGGCCATGAAGCTGCTGTTGTGACAAGCAATGGGTGGGAGCCTTGTTCCCATTGTTTCCATATGAGAGCTCATGGGGCTGAAACATCGCAGACCACACCCACCATCCAGGGTGTTTACCCACCACATGTGTCATATACCACCCCTGTAGGCTGTCCTCTATATCTATCAACCCAAACCACCTCCACAAATATACCTGCTATCTTTCCCCAAATTCCCATTCCCTACTTCACAAACAAGGGTGATGTGGTCCCAACAAGGGGTTCACATGTGACATAACCATTCATGTTGCACACACTTACAGCTGTATATATCTGTGTGTATTGCTATGTATGATGTTCCCTCACGCATAGCATGCAACACTATGATGGAAATATAGGAGACGTATTTATATTCATGTGTGTGTGTGTGTGTGTGTGTGTGTGTGTGTGTGTGTGTGTGTGTGTGTTTGTATATATGTAGACATACTCACATATATATGTACACATTTATACACACACACACACATATATATATATAAAGATATATATATATATATATATATATATATATATATATATATATATATATATATATATATATATATAGGGTAAACTCAGACATCAGGTCCACGATCTCTAATTCTCCTTCCTGCACAGCTGCACTGTTAAGCCTTGCTACAATACAGACAGGTGCCAAGTATGGACACAGCCTAACATTAGGGGGGTATATATAGGGCCAGATTGCAGGCAGGCCTATTGCACACCTATGGCATTTCAGCTTGCTACAGTACCTGAGTGTCCTGCAAGTGGTGGGCTCTGGAACCCACGTGTCCATCATTATGGCATTACTTCCACCAACAGCTACTGGCCACAGTAATATACATGCTTTCCATTACACAACACACACTATGATGGCTTACATCTTGTCAGTCAGTACTGCTCTGCACAGTTGATGAGTATGGCCCACTACCCGCAGTGACAGACTCTGTTGTCCATAGCAGTTTTTCAGGTGAACATCATTACAACAACACCTGATGGCACATATAAATCATTCCACATCACCTATCCCATTATTATGGACCAAGTACTACAGTCAGTTACATGCATATATACTTCACATACCTGTTGTGAGAATGAGGTCTGTTTTGGATAGTTTCCGTGTAGGAGTATTTTTTTATCTCCTTTGCTTTGGCTTTAGTCTGCTTACTTTCTAGGTTTGTTTTTTGTTTCTGTTTCGGTTTCAGTTTTGGTTTCTCTCTCTCTCTGTCTCTCTCTGTCTCTTTCTCACTCTCTCTCTCTCTGTCTTTCTCTCTGTCTCTCTTTCTCTCTCTCTCTCTCCAGTAAATTAATTGAGCACTCTTTCTCTCTTTCTCTCTCTCTCTGTCTCTCTCTCTCTCTCTCCAGTAAAATAATTGAGCAGCTTGGAATAGATTGCAGCATGGCTTTTGTAGGTGATGCACATGATCAAGTGATGGCAACTGCACCAATCAGTGTCCTCCACTTGCTACCTGCATGCAGCATCCTGTGAAGTACTTTCAATTACCACTGTCATAGCAACCCACTACTATAAATCCCTATATCATGTGGCCGTGGTCCCTTTACCTTTCCTGTATGGTGGACACCCTTCCTGTGTGTAGGCAGCAGTGTTACAGACAGCAGGTAGCAATACCTCTTACAAGAGAACTTGCACACTCAGGCAGCTACATATTTGTATAAGGTTTCAGAACTATGGACAGAGTGTGAGTAGTGTTGTTGTATGCATTGTATAGCACCAGTGTTACAGGGTTTGTGTGTACATACTAGTTTAACATGGAATGCAGTCTGTCTGCATAGCTCTCAACTGTGGGCCTATCCACTTGATGGCCAGAGGATTGTCTGTTATGTTTTGTCTGTCCACCACACAGGTCTTGTGTCAGATATATCACTGGCAGTATGTGTGTTGAGTGCTATCAGTACATGGCTACATCCATTTGTGTTTCTGGCTTCATATTCATGACTAAAGGTATGTTGCAGACTATCTTGTAACACCAGCAACTTGCTTAGTATATGACAACACTATTTCACATATGGGCCTGTGTTCTGGCCTCTGTCCTCCACCTACATACCAGGCTTTGTCCATATGACATGAAGTCAGGTGTTGTTATGTAGTGGCTGGTGATTATGTCATGCTGCCATTCCTGCCATCATTCCATTGCTATTGTGGCCCCCACACATATTGTGGGGTTGGGTCCATATATTTGTAAGCTTCAACTGCACAATAAATGTGTGCCCTTCTGCAGTCCAGAGGTCAATGTATGCAACAGTGGTGGATGCACCATAAATAACCTAGGCTGTTACAACATGTAAGGGACATCAGGAGTAAGCTGCCTTAAGGTATATGGATGCACATTACCATGCATTTCACCTTAGAAAAATGCTGACCTACTGCTTTCCACCATACAGACTGTTCTGTTTGTCAGTGTGATTGTGATGGTTTCACTTTTGCCTTGTTATGTAACCTATATATCCCGTTGTGTCAGTTGAAGCTTTTCCCCATAGGGATTGTGTACAGAGTGTAGTTAGAGGCTGCTGGACTATATATCTACATTACTTATTATTGAATGATTGTTATCCTGTGGCCCAGTCTGTCTTTACTGTTGCACTGCTTGAAGGCTTGGCCTGGATAACCACATATGTTATGATTTTCAGAATACTGTATTGAATGATGTGTTTGAGAGTTGCATTAATCTGTTTGTATGTATTTCAAAGTCTAAACAGCTATATGACATGGCATATACAAATGTAATAGTACACAAATAAAGCTTTCTCATGTATGCAAACCTGTGTGTTATGTTATATCCTTTGACCTCTCTGTGGGTATATGTTTCAGGCAACGATTGTCTTTTGTATGGGTGACTCATACACTGTCCATTTGATAAGGTGGCAACTGTAGGAATACTGGCTGTTCCGTATGGTGTGCACCCTCTAAATATGTATCTTCCTATACATATCTCTGTGTGCATATGTGTAGATACACATATATCTATAAATATATGTATGTATATATATATATATATATATATATATATATATATATATATATATATATATGTATATATATATATATATATATATACATATATATATATATATGTATATATATATATATATATATATATATATATGTATATATATCCAGGCAATATATTAACGTCTCCCACGGTGTAAAAATCTCTCTGCCCACCAAAAACACTCTAGTAAGTAATCCAATAGTTGCGGCTAGGAGATGACCAAGGCATCTATACATCTCATACATAAAGTGTCGACATGAGCATATAAAACTCCGTAACTCTTAAAAGGAAAAAATCTGTTTATTAGTAACAAATCGGTAAGCACTTTCACTATGGCGTCATCAGACCGTTGACTTTCAAAATCCAACTAATCACCTTTATAAAGATCACATGCTTGATGAAAATACATCTCATTATCATATTAAAGGAGTATTCGTCTAATCTATTTCTACCATCAATAAAAGACTTTACAAATGCTAGACATATAGCATGAAGCCTTCAATGTTTCGATTGAGAATGCACTTGACAAAGAACAAATAACAAGGACAAAACAAAACTATTGCAGTCCATGATGTGTAGCTTAGACTTTGCAAAAATAACTGTAATAAAATCCATTGAGAATTGCAAATTGCAAGACCAACGGAAAATGCGTTACGATAAGGAGCCTCGTCTTGCTCCACCAGATGGTGTATCTTGTAACAGCGTGTATAATTCTCTAAAATACTCTATACTAATGAATGAAAAATACAGCAAATTAAAACTAATCAATTAACAACCGTGGTTGTCCATCCACTTCTACATCATTCTGTGCATAGCATCACTTTTTATATATATATAGTGCCAAAGCGCATATGCGTAATTAATAATCCACTGAATATTATGCACATATATATATATATATATATATATATATATATATATATATATATATATATATATATCAAAATCAAACTTGATGTACAATTGCATACTGTAAATACATCTAACATTCACACTTCATTAAACAAATAAACAAATAAACAAATAAATATGTACTGATTGCGCTGTCGATAATGAATTATGCTGATTGATCAAACAAGCATTATCAAAAAATAAATAATTTTGTAAATAAATATTTTTAAAAACCTCTAATTAGCATCAAATTGATTATTACAAATATTTACTTACTTCTATTAATGCAGTGTATATAAGGTAAATGAATGTAAACTCGTGCCAATGAAATTACGCATTTCATCAAATATCCAGTTGATATAACATAGCAGAGAGCTTTACCTCATATTATGAATATAATAGACGATGATGCACATAACCTAATACACAGTCTTCATAGTCTGCACAATCCGTGCACCAAAGCATTTTCATAATAAACCATCGTAGAATTTATTTTACCAAGCTCTCACTTTTGAATAATTTCAACACATCTAATGGGAGCGATGTACATCACTGCCCTCGCGATGTGCAAAAGACTAAAATCAAACTGTATATAGAAATATGTGCTAACTTATACGCTTTCATAAAGCGATAAATATATTTCATTATCTCTGAGTTGGTGATTACATCAATGTATACAGATAATGAGTTATATCTAGTTTTTATAAAATATTCATCATAATGATGGAACCTATAAAAAGTATATATACCTAAAGAAACTGTGTTTAAATAATGCTATATATATACCATGCATTCAGATCTCACCTTATATACAGGTCTGACTATAGCATAGTCATTATTATAATTCATAGTATGTATAATATTCATATAGTAAAATACGAACATTTAAATTATAAAGACATATTAAAAAGCATATTAAAAAATATATGAATATCATTGACATCTATTAAATCATATTATCTAAACCATCGGCTGTTCAGTAAAAAACACTATTTCATCCGTGTTCTATATACAACAAATCACATTCAAGGTTATATGAATTGTATACAGTTAACATAAGCTTCATATTACTTATAGCGTCTTGCCCTAAGCGCTGGTTTAATGGAGGCTCTCTCATTAAGGCCACTGCTTTATCTGCCCTGAATCTTATCATCCAATCAACTTCTCTCCTCTCGGTGGTATTGCGGATATTACCCTCTCTGACTAATGGAATTATATTGTCAATAACCATAAAAGTAAATTTATGCTGTTGGCCACATTTCTGAACATGCTTAGCTAAGGCATTATTTATATATTGGATTCTGATGGCATATAGATGTTCTCTGATCCTAGTTCTAAGTGTCCTGTTGGTCTTGCCAACGTAAAACACCTGGCATATTCCATAACTAGCCAGGTAAACTACATTGTCAGTGTTATAAGTGGCATTAACCTTGAAAGAGAAAACTTGTTGGGTATCTGGGTGCGTAAATGTATTCCCATTATTTATGTAACTGCAATAATTACACTTACCACATTGATTAGTTCCCATCCAAATATCACTAGTATGTCTGTCATTCTGGTAACAGAGTAATCTTTTTAGATTACATCTGTTTTTATATTGAAAGGTTGGTTTTGTCCCTACTATATGCGCTATATCTTCATTACTGTTCAGGATCCGCCAGTCTTTATTAATTATGTCTATGGTGTCTTTCCTATCACTTGTGTAATACATTGGAAATCTAGTCTGCCTGTTATCGGCATCGATGGTCACTCTTTCATTAATTTGGTTAGAATAATACGGGGCAGCTCTATTAAGCCTTAAGTCATGTATGCCATCCAAGTTATGTTGTATCTCTTCTTGGCTATAGCCCCTCTGTGTGAGTCTAAATTTAAAACTATCTATTGCATGTTGGAATCCTTTCTGTGTTGCATTAAGTCTCGATATCCTCATACTCTGTCCTTTCATTATGTTGTTGAAAATAAACTGCGGGTGCATACTTGTCCTATGTAAAAGGGCGTTCCTGTAACAGCTTTTCCTGTAAACCCCGGTGTTGACTTGATCATCCATCACTCTCTCTATGAATACATCCAAGAAATCTATGCGATCCACTGAATATTCAAACATGAACTTCAAATAAGGAGTAAAATTATTAATCACGTCTATGTAGCTACAAAGGTGGTGGTAGCTGCCCTCCCAAATGAGGAAGACGTCATCCACAAAACGCCTATAGAAATGCACATATGAGATATGTAATGCACATTGGAATAATACATCTTCCTCCCACATAGCCAAAAACATGTTGGCGTAGCTATTGGCACAGGAAGTGCCGAGAGGAGAGAAGTTGATTGGATGATAAGATTCAGGGCAGATAAAGGCAGTGGCCTTAATGAGAGAGCCTCCATTAAACCAGCGCTTAGGGCAAGACGCTATAAGTAATATGAAGCTTATGTTAACTGTATACAATTCATATAACCTTGAATGTGATTTATTTTATATAGAACACGGATGAAATAGTGTTTTTTACTGAACAGCCGATGGTTTAGATAATATGACTTAATAGATGTCAATGATATTCATACATTTTTTAATATGCTTTTTAATATGTCTTTATAATTTAAATGTTCGTATTTTACTATATGAATATTATACATACTATGAATTATAATAATGACTATGCTATAGTCAGACCTGTATATAAGGTGAGATCTGAATGCATGGTATATATATATATAGCATTATTTAAACACAGTTTCTTTAGGTATATATACTTTTTATAGGTTCCATCATTATGATGAATAGTTTATAAAAACTAGATATAACTCATTATCTGTATACATTGATGTAATCACCAACTCAGAGATAATGAAATATATTTATCGCTTTATGAAAGCGTATAAGTTAGCACATATTTCTATATACAGTTTGATTTTAGTCTTTTGCACATCGCGAGGGCAGTGATGGACATCGAGCCCATTAGATGTGTTGAAATTATTCAAAAGTGAGAGCTTGGTAAAATAAATTCTACGATGGTTTATTATGAAAATGCTTTGGTGCACGGATTGTGCAGATTATGAAGACTGTGTATTAGGTTATGTGCATCATCGTCTATTATATTCATAATATGAGGTAAAGCTCTCTGCTATGTTATATCAACTGGATATTTGATGAAATGCATAATTTCATTGGCACGAATTTACATTCATTTACCTTATATACACTGCATTAATAGAAGTAAGTAAATATTTGTAATAATGAAGTTGATGCTAATTAGAGGTTTTTAAAAATATTTATTTACAAAATTATTTATTTTTTGATAATGCTTGTTTGATCAATCAGCATAATTCATTATCGACAGCGCAATCAGTACATATTTATTTGTTTATTTGTTTAATGAAGTGTGAATGTTAGATGTATTTACAGTATGCAATTGTACATCAAGTTTGATTTTGATATATATATATATATATATATATATATATATATATATATATATATATGTGCATAATATTCAGTGGATTATTAATTACGCATATGCGCTTTGGCACTATATATATAAAAAGTGATGCTATGCACAGAATGATGTAGAAGTGGATGGACAACCACGGTTGTTAATTGATTAGTTTTAATTTGCTGTATTTTTCATTCATTAGTATAGAGTATTTTAGAGAATTATACACGCTGTTACAAGATACACCATCTGGTGGAGCAAGACGAGGCTCCTTATGGTAACGCGTTTTCCGCTGGTCTTGCAATTTGCAATTCTCAATGGATTTTATTACAGTTATTTTTGCAAAGTCTAAGCTACACATCATGGACTGCAATAGTTTTGTTTTGTCCTTGTTATTTGTTCTTTGTCAAGTGCATTCTCAATCGAAACATTGAAGGCTTCATGCTATATGTCTAGCATTTGTAAAGTCTTTTATTGATGGTAGAAATAGATTAGATGAATACTACTTTAATATGATAATGAGATGTATTTTCACCAAGCATGTGATCTATATAAAGGTGATTAGTTGGATTTTGAAAGTCAATGGTCTGATGAAGCCATAGTGAAAGCGCTTACCGATTTGTTACTAATAAACAGATTTTTTCCTTTTAAGAGTTATGGAGTTTTATATGCTCATGTCGACACTTTATGTACGAGCTGTATAGACACATTGGTCATCTCCTAGCCACAACTATTGGATTACTTACTAGCGTGTTTTTGGTGGGCAGAGAGATTTTTACACCGTGGGAGATGTTAATATATAACCTTGCTGTTTTTACTTTTTTATACGTTATCCACGGTGACATAGTGGGAACTAATGAAAATATTGAGTTGGACTATCGTCCGAATGCTATTACACGAGATGATGAAACCAGCAGAGCAATGAAGGAATGTAATACTGATTGGAGAACTAATAGGAACAGACAGGCAAGTGATAATGCTTTACTTAATACACTTGAAAGAGGCGAATGCCTGAAGAAGAAAATGCTAGCTTGCCTGACAAAGGAAGATAACCCACTCATGTTTTACGAAATGGAGGGGGAAGAAGAGTCAGACAATTACTCTTTAGATACTATACAACAATTGCAAGTGGCTATACAGAATTTAGAGACTGATATGTTGAAGTTAAAGCGTCTTACCACTCAAAGGCAACACTTTGAGGTTTGTTTGAAAAGAAACATAGTGCCTAGAGGCTTAAGAATACTTAAAATGCCGACATACAGTGATCAATATCCTGAACTTCTTACCCAATGGCAGAAGCTGAATTTAGAACTCAGTAAAAAAATATATGCAATTGTTATTAGACTCCTTCAAACCAATAGAGGATAAATTTATAGTTTCAGTATTGGCTCAACAACATGAAGTCAGTATGAAATACCCAGAGCCACTAGTAAATCGAGCTATCACTAATATGCTAGATGGCATTAATGTATATGAAAGGAGACTCCTACAACAAAAGAGAAACAAGATAGACAGGGATGTCAGAGACTTCCGTACATCACAAGTATTTGCCTGGCCTAGAGTGCCTCACAGTACTCCTTATCAGTTGCCTACTGTGGTTAATTCTGACACTAGGAGGCCCCTACAACAGCGGAATGAGTGGCCGAAGCAATCTGTCACATCAAATGTTCAGATCGAAGACGATTCGAGAACTGCACAGCTAGTGGAAGGTGAGCAAATACACTCACAAATATCAGGAGATGAGGGACTTATTACTGTGGATGACCCACCTGACAAGTCATTACATCTTTCTACTGCAGTAATAGAAACTCCCTCAGTGCGAAATAAAAATAACAAGACAAGTATACCCACTCAGTATGGTCTACAACATGAACCAGCATGCCAAGATAAAATTTTTCCACAGTTCCCCCTCCCCATATCCCTAGGGAGGGGGGAGAAACCAGATCGCTCAACCAGTCGGGGGAGGCAGAAGCGCAAGCTGTCAGGGGACAGACCCCAAGGACAGACACTCAAGAAAATGTGGAACAAATAGAAGAAAACTTAGTGTGGAACATCTCTCATAGACCATTAGACATACATGAACTGAGTTTACTTAACAAGGGTTTAACTTTCATTCCTACAGCGAATAGTAGAATTACCGATGTACTCACTGACTTGAAACTATTTACTAGGAATGTGATGCTTAGATTTCAGTTTGGGGACAATATAAATAGTATTCAACGACCTTTGAAGAAACTGAGCGAATATGTACCTCAAAATCACCCCCTTATAGAGGCCTTCTACAAAATGGTGGAAGATGATGTCTATGAACAGTTTGCTACTAAGAATAATAGACAAAAGAAATTTAATAACTTGTCTTTTCATGAGAGGCAGGCATTGGTAAGACTTAGATCAGAGAAGAACATAGTCATGAGACCATCTGACAAGGGGGGTCCATTGGTAGTCATGGATACTCTCCACTATCACACTAGTATGTGTAATATATTGGCGAATGAAAAATACTATGGAGTTATTACTAAACAGCAACTTGTATATATTAAACAGAAAATAGTTAGCATCATCACTGATTTAGAGATGAGCCAAAACATAGATAGTGAATTGGTTAGATATTTACGAGTAGAGAATCCCATGATTCCCAGTATACAAGGCATTCCTAAAATACACAAACATGGTACCAATCCCCCAATGAGACCGATTGTCTCTGGAGGTGGATGGTCTACAGAACCTTTCTCCCTCTATGTTGAAAAGTATCTAAGACCAATTATAGAACAAAACAAATACATTCTGAAAGATACTAAACAATTTTTAGGAGATCTGTATCAATATTTTAGTTGTACATCAATGACACAAGATAAGATGTTCGTCACGCTAGATGTTCAATCATTGTTCACCACAATTCCCAATATGGATGGAATATCAGCTATGAAGAAATATTTAACAAAACATAGTCATTACTCAGATGAACACATAGACCTTATAACTATGTTCATGGAGGTTATATTGGAACATAATGTTTTTGTCTATCAAGACAATTTATATATACAATGTGATGGCGTGGCTATGGGTACTTCCTGTGCCAATAGCTACGCCAACATGTTTTTGGCTATGTGGGAGGAAGATGTATTATTCCAATGTGCATTACATATCTCACATGTGCATTTCTATAGGCGTTTTGTGGATGACGTCTTCCTCATTTGGGAGGGCAGCTGCCACCACCTTTGTAGCTACAAAGACGAGATTAATAATTTTACTCCTTATTTGAAGTTCAAGTTTGAATATTCAGTGGATCGCATAGATTTCTTGGATGTATTCATAGAGAGAGTGATGGATGATCAAGTCAACACCGGGGTTTACAGGAAAAGCTGTTACAGGAACGCCCTTTTACATAGGACAAGTATGCACCCGCAGTTTATTTTCAACAACATAATGAAAGGACAGAGTATGAGGATATCGAGACTTAATGCAACACAGGAAGGATTCCAACAGGAAATAGATAGTTTTAAATTTAGACTCACACAGAGGGGCTATAGCCAAGAAGAGATACAACATAACTTGGATGGCATACATGACTTAAGGCTTAATAGAGCTGCCCCGTATTATTCTAACCAAATTAATGAAAGAGTGACCATCGATGCCAATAACAGGCAGACTAGATTTCCCATGTATTACACAAGTGATAGGAAAGACACCATAGACATAATTAATAAACACTGGCGGATCCTGAACAGTAATGAAGATATAGCACATATAGTAGGGACAAAACCAACCTTTCAATATAAAAACAGATGTAATCTAAAAAGATTACTCTGTTACCAGAATGACAGACATACTAGTGATATTTGGATGGGAACTAATCAATGTGGTAAGTGTAATTATTGCAGTTACATAAATAATGGGAAAACATTTACGCACCCAGATACCCAACAAGTTTTCTCTTTCAAGGTTAATGCCACTTGTAACACTGACAACGTAGTTTACCTGGCTAGTTGTGGAATATGCCAGGCGTTTTACATTGGCAAGACCAACAGGACACTTAGAACTAGGATCAGAGAACATCTATATGCCATCAGAATCCAATATATAAATAATGCCTTAGCTAAGCATGTTCAGAAATGTGGCCAACAGCATAAATTTACTTTTATGGTTATTGACAATATAATTCCATTAGTCAGAGAGGGTAATATCCGCAATACCACCGAGAGGAGAGAAGTTGATTGGATGATAAGATTCAGGGAAGATAAAGGCAGTGGCCTTAATGAGAGAGCCTCCATTAAACCAGCGCTTAGGGCAAGACGCTATAAGTAATATGAAGCTTATGTTAACTGTATACAATTCATATAACCTTGAATGTGATTTGTTGTATATAGAACACGGATGAAATAGTGTTTTTTACTGAACAGCCGATGGTTTAGATAATATGATTTAATAGATGTCAATGATATTCATACATTTTTTTAATATGCTTTTTAATATGTCTTTATAATTTAAATGTTCGTATTTTACTATATGAATATTATACATACTATGAATTATAATAATGACTATGCTATAGTCAGACCTGTATATAAGGTGAGATCTGAATGCATGGTATATATATAGCATTATTTAAACACAGTTTCTTTAGGTATATATACTTTTTATAGGTTCCATCATTATGATGAATAGTTTATAAAAACTAGATATAACTCATTATCTGTATACATTGATGTAATTACCAACTCAGAGATAATGAAATATATTTATCGCTTTATGAAAGCGTATAAGTTAGCACATATTTCTATATACAGTTTGATTTTAGTCTTTTGCACATCGCGAGGGCAGTGATGTACATCGCGCCCATTAGATGTGTTGAAATTATTCAAAAGTGAGAGCTTGGTAAAATAAATTCTACGATGGTTTATTATGAAAATGCTTTGGTGCACGGATTGTGCAGACTATGAAGACTGTGTATTAGGTTATGTGCATCATCGTCTATTATATTCATAATATGAGGTAAAGCTCTCTGCTATGTTATATCAACTAGATATTTGACGAAATGCGTAATTTCATTGGCACGAGTTTACATTCATTTACCTTATATACACTGCATTAATAGAAGTAAGTAAATATTTGTAATAATCAATTTTATGCTAATTAGAGGTTTTTAAAAATATTTATTTACAAAATTATTTATTTTTTGATAATGCTTGTTTGATCAATCAGCATAATTCATTATCGACAGCGCAATCAGTACATATTTATTTGTTTATTTGTTTAATGAAGTGTGAATGTTAGATGCATTTACAGTATGCAATTGTACATCAAGTTTGATTTTGATATATATATATATATGTGCATAATATTCAGTGGATTATTAATTACGCATATGCACTTTGGCACTATATATATAAAAAGTGATGCTATGCACAGAATGATGTAGAAGTGGATGGACAACCATGGTTGTTAATTGATTAGTTTTAATTTGCTGTATTTTTCATTCATTAGTATAGGGTATTTTAGAGAATTATACACGCTGTTACAAGATACACCATCTGGTGGAGCAAGACAAGGCTCCTTATGGTAACGCGTTTTCCGTTGGTCTTGCAATTTGTAATTCTCAATGGATTTTATTACAGTTATTTTTGCAAAGTCTAAGCTACACATCATGGACTGCAATAGTTTCGTTTTGTCCTTGTTATTTGTTCTTTGTCAAGTGCATTCTCAATCGAAACATTGAAGGCTTCATGCTATATGTCTAGCATTTGTAAAGTCTTTTATTGATGGTAGAAATAGATTAGACGAATACTCCTTCAATATGATAATGAGATGTATTTTCATCAAGCATGTGATCTATATAAAGGTGATTAGTTGGATTTTGAAAGTCAACGGTCTGATGAAGCCATAGTGAAAGCGCTTACCGATTTGTTACTAATAAACAGATTTTTTCCTTTTAAGAGTTACAGAGTTTTATATGCTCATGTCGACACTTTATGTACGAGCTGTATAGACGCCTTGGTCATCTCCTAGCCGCAACTATTGGATTACTTACTAGTATATATATATATATATATATATATATATATATATATATATATATATATATATATATATATATATATGTCTGTGTGCGTGTGTGTGTGTGTGTGTGTGTGTGTGTGTATGTATCTTAGGAATGTTTATTGCTTCCACATTCTACATTCCCTATGGTAGTCAGACTCTACTGCATGATATGTTATTGATACCAGCCTGACAACATACAGGTGGGATGAATTACTGTTAACATCTTGTGCCCATGTTGTGTCGGGTACTGGTTATGGGACTTGCAACAGCTGGTATTGCATTGCAGAGCAGACATGTCTGGATGTGGGGGGGGGCGGTAATATCAATACATATAAGATGTATGTAGCTTGGGCCCCAATACCCCCATTAACAGTGCCTGTGGTCATATCTGTATTTGTTATGTTCTCTTTTATATCTACAGATATATATCTGCATATACATACATATATATATATATATATATATATATATATATATATATATATATATATATATATATATGTGCTTATATATATATATATATATATATATATATATATATATAGAGAGAGAGAGAGAGAGAGAGAGACACACATACTAGATATATATATATATATATATATATATATTTAGATATTTTATATATATATGTATATATTTAGATATTATATGTATATATTTTAGATATTATATATATATATATATATATATATATATATATATGTATTTGTATGTAGATATTTTATATATATATATATATATATATATATATATATGTGTAGATATTTTATCTATATATATATATATATATATATATATATATATATATATATATATGCATACATCTATAGCTCTATATGACTACATATATATATATATATATATATATATATATGTTTCTCTCTCTCTCTCTCCCTCTCTCTCTCTCTCTCTCTCTCTCTATATATATATATATATATATATATATATATATATATATATATATATATAGCAAGATATATATATATGTAAGCACACACACACACACACACACACACACACACACACACACACACACACACACACACACACATATATATATATATATATATATATTTATATATATATATATATATATATATATATATATATATATAGAGAGAGAGAGAGAGAGAGATTTATAAATCTATTTAGAAAGAAATATATGCACACACTCACACACACACACACACACACACACACACACACACACACACACATACATCTACATGTTTAAATGCATTTTCTGTACTGTTTTAATGGCATTAATTTGTTATTCATTACATGTTATTTATGTGTTTGGTATCCATGATTCATGTGTACATACACTGTATGGGGTCCTTGTTTTTATTAGGGGATTTCAACACTTTATTACAATGACACTTCACATATCGGCTTACTGTAGTACTCCAGTTCACATATTTATGTTATGTACTAGGTTATACAACATAAAACTGTATATAGAGTCCTTTCACATGTTCGGTTAGATTTTCCTGTAGTGAGGATCTTTTTGATGATACCTCAATCTTGCATACTGCTGTGATGGCTTAGTGGTTAACTACTGTGACTGTAGTGTACATGGTCCTGGGTTCAATATCTGCAAAGGCTGTTTTTTTTTTTTTTTTTTATGGCAAGAACAGCGACTGTTGCATACAGAGTGATTAAGGCACATTTAAGCAATTGTAAGCGGGTTTGCGCGGGGGTAAGCAATGCTAACCGGTTAAAGATGCTTACAGAGAGTTAGCTTCAATATTGCTTAACCTGTGTGCGCATTGCTTACCCCCATGCAAACGGGCTTAAACTCACTTACTACTGCTTAAATATGCTTACTCGTGCTTACTATTGCTTACTCCCGCT
This sequence comes from Protopterus annectens, assembly GCF_019279795.1. Taxonomy (NCBI): domain Eukaryota; kingdom Metazoa; phylum Chordata; order Ceratodontiformes; family Protopteridae; genus Protopterus; species Protopterus annectens. The sequence goes on along the minus strand of NC_056729.1, from coordinate 1,328,252,531 downwards.
TACCACCACACTAACTTAGACAGTAATGTCAAATGGTTTTTGGGAAGGTGGTGGATTGTATGGATTTATCATTCATTACACATTTTACCTTCCATTCGTATCCCTGATTCCTGTGTACATATACTGTATGGGGCACCTGTGATTATCTGTGGACTTTACATTATGACAATGACACCTCACATCTGCATTTAATGCAGTACTCATTTCAGAAATATATGTTATTTAGTAGGTTATGCAACAAAAAAATGGTGTTAAAGTGATTTGACATGGAAAATGGTATGTACTGGAGTGGGACTCAAACCAGGAATGACTACTCATAAGGTGAATGCTCTGTCCACTAGACTATTGCTGTACTGCCTCATTTGTGTATATCTTGCTTTTCATCCTGTTGTGACATTTAAGCTGCATTAACCATAGCTAAGGGATGGGCAAACCCATGCACCTATGGTTACATTTAATGTGTTTCATAAAAAAAAAAAACACGTCTTTATATTTAATGTTTTAACTATAGCTCTTATAAACTTGGGGGAATGTTGCTGGGGGTATGCAAACAGCTATGAGCAGTCTCATTCATTCTTACTCATACACTGCTGTTCTTCATTGCAGGAGCATGTATATTCTGAGAGCTCTCAGACACAACCCCTGCACTGGTACATGCTCCATGTCCATTTAGGAGCTCAGGCAGCATGCCTTCATTAATATGCATGGTTCGCTGCTGTCCTGCTCCTAAATGGCCACTTCCATGCAGGACTAAGTTAGTCCTGCACGGAAGGATAGTTAATCCGGGGAAGGAATTATGAGCAATACTTCCTCCATCTCTTATCACAGTATCTGTTGAAAGCATTGGCCTAAACATCTGTGAAACATGCCAAACTGGACAGGGCCCATAAATTAGCCCTGTAGTTCACCACTAATAACTTTTTTGCTTTCAGAAATGGTGTCTGCAACTCAAACCACATAGGATCTCTCAGACAACCATTTAGCTATCCACTCCACAACAGATTTTATTTTCGGATTTACAAGTTTAACAGTACTGCCTGCATGGGGAATAGTGTCAAAGACCTTGGTCATTTCCAGATATACTGTAGGACTACCAGAGTATGGATTCCAGAGTAGGATTAGAGTGCTTGTTTTTGACGGGCCAGCTTCAGCAGGGGGTGAGCTGCACTCTGAATGGCTGGCTTCTTAGAGTTGAGTGCCATACAGATAGTGTTTGTGTGGGTTTCCTTCACATTCTAAAGACATGCAGCAAGTAGACTGAACACTCTAAATTGGCCATAGGTGCATGTGTGATGTGAAAAAAATATTGCGACAGGTTTAGCCACCCAGCTGTGTAAACCTTGGCTCAAGATGATTGTCACTACTGAAGTGACACCCTGAACCCATTTGCAAAAATTGGATAAAGGGGTTGTGGGTCGATGGAATGCAGTGTTGCCTGTTACTGATACACTTTTTGATCACTGCTAATGTTGCATTTCTCCACTGCTACGATATCTAAGGCTACTGCTTTACAGGTACTGGACTAAACAGTACTGGATTACTTATATGTTATACCTTTATTACTTGGCTGACTGCTTTACTGATTCTGAACTAAACTGTTTGCTTTAGAGTTACTGCACTTAGGGACTATTCACTTAGATTAACTATCACTATTGCACTGCAGTTACTTCACACAGATCAATTATTTTCCATTGCTCATTGCTACTACTAGTTAGGTAGAAACCATATTAACCAAATGGGTAAATCTTGTCTGATTTATATTTGCTGTTTGTAACTGACTACCTTTTTGTTTCTTGTCTCTTTTACATTTCATTTTTTGTACTTGTGAATATGGCAGTAGTCATATATCATACCCTTGTGTCTTTTAGCCATGTCACGTTATCACCCTCCTTCTTATACCACAAATTATGTTATTAAACTAATATTCATTCATCTGTACTGGTAATTATAGAATCTCAAGTCATGTTCTGCACTTTCTGTAGCTAGATAGATTGCACTAGAAATTTTGAGATAGAGTAAAAATGGTTTCATGTTTACAGAGAGTTGTTTATTGCTACCTCACAATCATTCGATATACAACAGATGTAAATGTATTTTGAATATTTACTGAACTTCAAAGCCGCTTTTACTCCTCAGAACATATTTTCACTAGCACAATACAAACACACACATTCGCGCACACACACACACACACACACACACGCACACACACACACACACACACACACACACACATCCACTAAACCAACTAATATTGAGGCTAAGAGAACAGTGCCTAAGGACTAAGGAACCTCTGCCATTAGTTCACACAGCAGCACACTTACCTTTCACTCTGCATACCCATATTCACTACAGATACCTCTAAGAGTCATAGAGATACAGACTCCATGTCCTTAAGGCCCACTTGAGTCTATGTCTATGTACAGTAATGTTTTAGTAATATGGGATTCTATTGTCAGGCATTCAGACAACATATTCGACAGGATAACAACAGGGAGAATGTTAGCTTCTTGTTTTGGGAGGAGGGCAGAATCTGGGATGTGTGAAGGACTATTAGATGCTTCCATCCTGAGAAATAAGATTATGACCTGACAGTGGCCTATGCTGGGTTGAATGATCTTAGGTCTTTGGTGGTATTTTGCCATTATCCAGAATGATGCCAAGATTCAAACACAAGAAAATTGTCCTTAATAACTGGCTACACAGTTGGTGTCATTGCAGTGGGATCCAATAAGTATCAACTTAGAACTAAATGCGGGCAAGCTTTCCAACTTTGACTGAGATGGTCTGCACTTCTCTTACCTTGGTTTCAGATTGTGTCTAAAGCGTTTGCTGCCCCTGTAGTGTCTTTTTTTATATCTGTTGGCTGTATAGTCCAACCTAACAAATTCTAATTTGGAACACATTAAAGTGACTTTATTTTATTAAGAGCACACTTAAGCAAACTAGTAAAGAGCTAAAAGAAATCACTGAGAATCTCAAAGCACAGTATGAACTTAAGGCAGCAACTAAACAAATAATAACTACAAATCTTTCTTTAACTATGTCGGGAAGTTAAAAACTAGCACATAGTAATGTGTGAAGCTAGTTTATAATAATATTGACCACTCTGACCGAAAAGAAATAGCTAATATCCCAGCTAACAAATTTAGTGCAAATATTACTCTGCCCACAGTTATTGCTGTTCAGGTGATTCCATGGTCATGCCCCCCCAACCCCCTTAATTACTATGGAACAAGTCCTGTCAACCATCTCACACATTAAGAACAATATATCAATGGTCCCAGACAACATATAAGGGTGCCTGATTATCAGTGCAAAACATTGCCTATAACCTTTACTCTGCACCCCTCTATGGATTACATTTCTGAAGCCTAGAAAGTTGCCATCATGATGCCATTGCACAAGGGTGGCCCAGTACAGACCCTGGTAATTGACCATTAGTCTCAGAAGCCTCATATGTAAATCAATGGAACACATATTATCTCAAACCTCATTAGCCTGATAATTGAAAATCTATCAAACTTGGACCTTAATCACTTTAGTGTTATCAAAGGAAAGTTGAGTATCTCTAACTTCATTCATTTCTTAGAAAAGGTCACTGAAACAGTGGACAGTGATTGCATAGTTGAGATACATTTATTACTAATATGCTCTCTCTCTCTATATATATATATATATATATATGTATATATATATATATATATATATATATATATATATATATATATATATATATATATATACATGCCTGCAGACTGTAGACATTAAAAATAGGAGCAAAGACCCCTGAAAAATAGGAACATCCAGCTAAAAATATGTGTGGCTAATTAGCATAACATTTGAATACCAAATAGTTCAGAACTCTGCCTGCTTCCAGTAGGGAAGTGGGGTACTGTTCAGAAACATATGCTTAAAAGTCATAGTCACAGAAATGATGGAAAATATAAGGACATTATCAAAGACAGTGGAATGTCTGTAGACTTAAATGAATTATATCGCACAATTTTACCAACAAGGTCGGCAGCTTTTGTTTCAGAAAAAGGGAGTTGCAAGATATGTGTCCCCTTTTTTTAAATTATTGTTGCCACTAGTATGTTGGTCATCTAGTGAGGTTTTCATTGCACCATATGGCTTCAAAAACCAACCCCAGGATTCAGCAAGCTCTGCACGGTGTGCAGGAATAGTGCAGGAGATACTGGAAGCAATATGGCCTCCATGCGATCCAGGAATAAGCTCCAGAGACATGCACGAGCGCTCCTGGACTATTCCGGCACGGACACAGCTCCTGCATGCAAATTACCCCATTTGCAGGTGAAAACTATGCAAATGAGATTAATTTGTGAACCAGAAAGCTGGCAGCCGGCCATGCAGGACTAGTGTTATCTGCATAAATGTACTCGGTTAGTAACCAAGTACATTTCTGCAAACTACAAAACAGAGCCATGACAGCTCCAAATAAAGGGTGTATATAATGTGGAAACCATGCCAATGGCCATATATATGACCATTGGCATGGAAAACAGTGGCAAAAATTAAAAAAAAATAACTTTAATTTTTTTTTAGCGGATTTCGGCTGTTTAAGCGTAGGGTAGCGGCGCGCAAACGAGATCGGGCCGAAAAAAAAAAAAACTTGAAATAAGCATTCTATCAAAAAAATCACAATTTTGTCATCATACTCAATGGCAGGCAGAAGACAACATGGCCAGTGAATAGTGGTTGCTAAGGGGGAAGACTCAGTGTGGGACTTGTAACTAGGCATTAGCAGGCAATCCTATGCAAGTGAGGGAAATGATACTGAATCCTAGATCCCCCCTCATGGCTAGCCTGCACTCAACCGTATCGGTGCAGGAAGACCATGGTGCAAGCCTAAGAGCTAGCTGACATCATAGAGGGGTGTGTCAGGCATACTGTAAGCGTATTGGAGCCCTGTGGCTTGGGTTTGCCCTTAGCTTAGCAGGGCTAAGAAATGTTGTGTGTCTGAGGCTGCCTAGTACTCTTTACATTGCCTAAATGGATGTGCATGCCACACTGTGTTTTAAAGGAAAAAAAAAAGTAAACAAGGAAATAGCAGCTCTGTGCACATCTGAGCACTGTGTTTGCATGGCGTGCCCCTGGGCTAAAACAGGAAGGCAATTGGAAGGGAAAACAGCAGTAGGAAGGTAATCAAGGAGAACTAGCATAGCGGGCAGGTGAAAAGTATCAGAATCAGCCAATTACATAGGCAGCAGCCCAGCCCAGCACACCACTATAAACTATGCAAACACCTTTCCCTCTGTTTTTTCTCACAAACTCTACACCACCGGTGTACACAAGTGGGGAAATTTTACCAAACAAATGCAATGAAATGATAGGGACTGCAGCAGCTATCATATATCAACATGTGGAAGAGGCTGAGGGTGGGGAGGATGAGAGTGCTATTGACCACCCCACAGTGAGGAGAAGGAGAAGAGTGTACAGACCCAGGGGAAACTACCAGGGGCTACATGAGCTGGAGATAGTGGAGCACTATAGGGTGGACAGGGACCTCCTACAGCAAATTGTTGAGTTCTGCCGGCCACACCTTGCACACAGAACCAACAGAGGGGAACCCATCCCAGTGGGTACCAAGGTATATGTATGCCTAAGGACACTAGCCACAGGTACCTTCCAAAGCCCAGATGGAGATATCATGGGGATCTCACAGGCATCAACATCCAGGGTACTCCACCAGTTGCTGGATGCCATGTTAGCACATACCGATGATCAGGTATATTTCCACAAGAGCCATGAGGCGTTGATCAGCAATATGTGTCTCTTCCACCAAATAGCAGAATACCCTGAGATAGTGGGTGCTATAGACTGCAAGCATATATGCATCAAAGCATCACCCGTTGAGCGGAGTAGAGTCTACATCAAGCGCAAGGGCTTCCCCTCCATCAACTGCCAGTATGCGATGCCCAGGGCATTATAATGAATGTGTGTGCTGGCTGCCCTGGAAACTATCACGACTCCCACATCTGGCATCTGACGCAGCTGTACCAGAGATTTGTCCATGGGGTCATCCCTTACGGCCACCTAGTGGGGGATGCTGGTTATGCACTGGAGCCATGGCTGATGACACCCATCAGAAATGCTCACACACCCGAACCAGAACTCCATAATGAGGCACACGACAGACCAGAATTATAATAAAGCATGTGTTTGGGATGGTCAAGTAATGGTTATGGTGCCTGGAGACATGCAGTGGAGCCTTGTAGTACTCACCAGCTATATGTACCCAAACTGTCATCGTATGTGCCATGCTACACAATATGATCCTGTGGAAGCAGCTGCAGCAGGAACAGCACGGGGCAGGGCCACACAGCCCTCAACCATTGTCAAGGCCTGCACAGGCACAGAGTGACATGGAGGAACAACCTGAGAATGCCCCAGTAGGCAGAAGGAGGCGTGCCCAGTATGCCCAGGCCATGGCAAAGAGGCAATGCATAGCACATACACTGACACGGTAGGAACCCAGGGAATGACACCTCTCTCTGACTCGCACATACAGTAAAAGGGATGCCAAACATGACACTACCTGTGCTTAACCATGGATAGGGAGTGTAGTATGTGCATCCAACATAGTCAGCCCTCCAGCACCATCCTCAGTACTGCCACAGCCACAAGGTAAGTCACTCTTCCTATCAATTGCAGAATGGAGTAGTATGTGTTGTTACTTGTATCTATGGTATGGATGTGAGCATGCAAGAGAATCGGGTGGCTGAATGGGATACCAGCAGATAGTAGACACCTATAGTGGCAACATGAGATCTGTAACAAATACTGGTATCACCATAGTAGCCAGTACTAGACAAGGTGACACAACTCACTGCAGGAAGTGTGCTGGGCCACATGTGTGTCCATAGGACATACACCTGCCAATCAGGGAGGCTCACATACCCAACAACAGTCTCAGCCAGCAGGACAGGTGTAGACAAATGCAAACAATGGATGTGCTAAGGCCTCTGATTGATGGCAGTGGAGAACATCCCCCCGCAGACCTACACAGACAGACTACAATAGGTCAGGCAGTGGGATGTTAGTTCTGAAGGGTAAGAAGTCAAAAACTGAAATGTAGGTCAATCAAACCTAAGACCTCTAGTACACGGATATGCCTCTAGTCAGCATGATAGGTCAGAATACAGAATGAAATGGAGTACCTGAAATACCAGTGCAGTCATAGCAAATGTGTACAAGTGTCAGGTGTGCCCCCCAGTCCTATGCAGAAATGTAGTAACAGTCAGGTGTGCTCCCCCAATTCTATGTAGAAATGTAGTAACAGTCAAGTGTGCCCCCCAATCCTATGTAGAACTGTAGTAACAGTCAGGTGTGCCCTCCCAGCCCTATGTAGAAATGTAGTAACAGTCAGGTGTGCCCCCCAATCCTATGTAGAAATGTAGTAACATGTATGTGTAGGTATAATAACAGTGGAGCACAGATTACCTGAGCTGGCCAAGGTAGCAGGATAGATTGTAGCATGTGTACAATATGCAGGGCTGTGTCTTAGGTTGGTGTGTGTTGTATATTGTGTGAGAGTGGTCAGTATGTATGCATGGTGAGGTTTGTCCTGGTGACCACTGGCCAGTACTGCCAATGACAGGGCCAAGTTCTCAAAACTGCAGTGTCAAAAACAATGCTTCCCAGCAAAACACATTCCAGCAGTAAGCCATAGTAAATGTTTGCACGTAATATGTGTCACCATCTGAAAGATGGACATGGCTTGAATGTGGGCCCAGACATACAAGCAGTACACAGGCAAGTACCCCAGACAGACAGTGTATAATATGTAACTGTCAAAGGGACACCCAGACAGACAGTGTATAATATGTAACTGTCAAAGGGACACACCCTTGGAATTGTACATACAGGTTAGCAGCACATTTTTTGGGCTTGTAGTAAGGAATACCGATGTCATCTGGCCAAACACTGGCAGACCACAAAGGTCACAGGTATGAAGTATTGAGAAACAGCTGATGTCCCGGCACAAGCCAGCATAAGTGGAATGCAATATGCATATCTGTGAGTCAGATGCAAGTAGTGTCCATAGCACACATGCATCTAGCTCACCCCACCATCACCCACAGGTACCTCTCCAGTCTTATCCTTGCTGTTGGGAATGAGTACAATATGACCCCCCACCTCTGTATGGCAATAGCTAAAGAATGCAGCATGCAGAACAGGTGTCCCATGCAGGTGTGTCCCTAGCTGTAAGCACCACCCTGCCAGCATCCACACCACTGGATCAATAATGACAGAAAGTATTGGCATGAACACCTTGCACACCTACCCTGTCACCCCAGGCGAATATACAGTATCGCAGTCTTGGACTGTAGGAGTGACAGAATGCAATGGCCTGCTACAGCTGGCTACCAAATGGCCTACAGTCCTCTGCCAAAGGCCTGTGTCTTACCCGTACGGCCAATGTATGTTATGTTATGGAGTCCCAAATAACAACATAACACAGTCCACAGAACCCAAATGCAAGGCCATGTGTACAAATCCCAGTAACATGTCCACCATATCAGATAATGTTTGCATAATGTTTGGAAGAGGATAGAATAATAGAGGGGAGGGTAGGAGCATGGGTGGCATGGAGCGCGTGAAGTCCGAAACTCAGCCATGTGCACATAATAATCCTGGCTGCAAACACAAGAATGGGTGCTTACAAACCTGCTTGTAAACCACAATGTGAAGGGGTAATGTCCAGAATTATGCTCCCTGCCTCTGGGTAACCTGTGTGAATCTGTACAGCTGTGAGGTATGGCCACAGCAGGATATGGCCATACTGTCACGTTGATGGATGTAAAGCATGGGATCCTCAGCCACCAATGTACCAAGGTGCTAAACCATTTACACAGACCCAGCAACAAGTATCTGCAGTTTCCCCTCCAGAATGGCAAGATTGTGCAAGAATATGTAGGCTGCTGACCACAATACTGGACACAGCTGCATTCACACTGTGTTCCTTAGGACGTCATTGCAAGCAAATATGTATACCTGGCAGTACCTGATGATATAAAACATTGCAATGTAAAACAGTACATATGTCTGAATATCTCTGCTAACACCAAGACCATGTAGCAGAAGCAGCACAGACACAATTACATACAGTAACTCACTATCCTTTGCCCATTTTGACACCATATTGTCAACCGATCTACAGATATCCCACAGAAAAATGCTGCTAGCTGTAAGTGTAGAACACAAAAGCCTGCACTGGAGTGCAATCTACCTGGAATGGATTCACACAATCAGTACAGAAGGTGATACCAGACAAGCTCCCACACTTAGAGAAATGAAGGCCATGTCAGACAACAAAATACTGAAAGGTCATATTGGGCATGCTCATGCACAACAGAAATGAAGCCCATGTCTGGCAATAACAGTTGACCATACATATCTGACAGTCGCAGATGTTAGTGCATGCACTCCTCAGTACACACCAGTCATGCTTTGCACACATTGGATATGAATACACACATTTATCCAAGGACAACACATGATAATAGGCCATAATTACACATACATAGATGTGTGGAAGAGAGTCTATGTATGTGTAATTATGGCCTACATACATAGATGTGTGGAAGAGAGTAAGTTGCGGTGGTGCAGCGGTAGCGTTGTCGCCTTGCAGCAAGAGGTTCTCCCATTTGATTCTCGGCTGGAGCGCCTTTTGTGCGGAATCTCCATGTCCTCCCCGCAGTCAAGTGGCATTCGAAAGACATGTGTAAATGGTCATGCCTTCATTGAAGGTTGGGCATCGAGCTGGCACCTCAGCACCATAAAAATCTACTGCCAATCATTAGCGTACTGGAGTTCCGCTGTGGCAACCCCTAACTGGGAAAAGTCGAAAGAAGAAGTGAAAGATGTGTGTAACAGAGTGACAGACAATGACAAAGAGCCTCCCATCATGAGGCCTGTCCCACCCAGCACACATCCAATTGGCTAAAACTACATGATGTGCAAATATCAATCACCGTAGACATTTGCCTCTGGTATCCCTCAGCACTATAGTCTCTGTAGTGCTTGTGCTAACTGTGTAATATGACTGTACAAGTCAGTAGTCATCTAGCTGTTGTATACACGTACCTGTGGAATATAAACCTGTGTGTGACTGTTGTGTGTCTGCCTCTAGATGAATGGGTTATGGCCCATGCACACACACTGCACTCCTCATTGCCCTACCCTACTATGGCAAGCCTGCTGATGTCTTCACCTTGAAATACACCTTTGGGGAAGTAGTCATCCAGTCCTATAACTGTGTAATGCTGTAGTGTGATGTATTAGTTAGGTAGGAGTTTTCCTCCCAGACATGGCAACTGTGTGTGTGCTTGTCTGTGTAGGGATCAATGCATTTTGGCCATTCACACTCATTACAATTTCAAATACCCTACTTTGGCAGGACTGCTGATGTCATTCACTTTGAAATACATCTTTGGGGATTGAGTAGCCCAATAATCTTTGTGGCACATCCTATAACTGCTTAATGCTGCAGTGTGATGTACTAGTTATGTAGGACTTCTAATCCCAGACATGGCAACTGTGTTTGTCTGTGTAGGGATCAATGCTTTTTAGGCCATTCACACTCACTACAATTTCAAATGCCCTACTTTGGTAGGACTGTTGATGTTGTTCACTTTGAAATACACCTTTGGGGAAGAAGTAGTACACTAAGCTCCATGGTGTGTGCTATAACTGTGTAATGCTGTAGTGTGATATACTAGTTAGGTAGGAGTTCTGTTCCCAGACATGGCAACTGTGAAACACTGTGTGTGTGTGTGTGTGTGTGTGTGTGTGTGTGTGTGTGTGTGTGTGTGTGTGTGTGTGTGTGTGGGTGTGTGTGGGTGTGTGTGGGTGTGTGTGTGTGTGTGTGCGTGTGTGTGTGTGTGTGTGCATAGGGATCAATTTTTTTGGCCATTCACAGTCACTATGCACACCTAAAAATGGAGAACATCGACAACTGTGCAATAACAGAGACCTGATCCAAGGCTCCAGAGAGCACCCCTGCAATACCAGGTACAGCTCTCACCACACCTGTTGGTCACCAAACCAGGACCAAAACAATAAAGGTGGAGGAGTGCCCATATTCTTCAATGGTATTCACACCACCAGGCTACTTGCCCAACAGAATGTGTATGAAATATCCCCGGTGCAACTAAGAGTAGGTTAGACTGCATTCCAAATTGCATAGCTTGCTATAGATCCCCCACCATACCCCATGATTCCCACTACAGCTTTTGAAACATACTGTGAAATATTATGATACAAACAAACACCCTAATACTGGGTGGCTTACACTACCCTGCCATTAACTGGGAAAACTACTTGTGTGCCAACACGCATGCCCAACGGTTCATGGAAGTCATAATTCCCAATGCCCTTGCTCAAGTAACCCAGAGTCCCACCAGGGGCTCAAATATCCTAGACTTGGTCATTACCAACATGGGAAATCAATGCTCCACAACTATGGTCACCCCATCAGTGGTCAGGTCTGCCCATGAGCAAATCACCCTTAACATCAACATCCCTCCCCCATACCCCAGTAAAGAAACCTCTGTAACACACATCTCCAAAGCCAACATCATGCTACATGTCAGACATGACTAATGTCATGACACCCATGCAGATGGGAACTGAAAGGGCGACTGCTGAATCATACATGAAGGCACTGTATGAGCATATCCACTCATGCATGAATCGTGCCATCCAATATAGAACCAAGATGCTCCTCACCAAGAAAAGGAAGCCAATGTGGTGGCCCCCTGCCATAAACATACTGTACAACAAAAGGAGAAAACTGTTGCAGAAATGGGGGAATTTCCAGGATGCAAAATACTCCCTTACCAGCTACAGTAAGAAGCAAAGATCCATCATAACATCCACCAAAGCTAGTTACAAACATAATATAGGCAAAGATGTCAAAGACAACTGTAAGCCGTTCCATAGCTACGTGAGGAATCTAAATGGCAATGTTCAGATCTGCTCTGAGCTACAACAGGATGGTATTAAATATACTGCACCCAGGGATATTGCCAATATCCTGGAAGATTGCTTCAGTGCCAACTGCACCCCTCTCCCACCCCGCAAAGGGCCCATCTCAACACAGAAAGATTCCCAGATTCCAGTAATAACAGCCACATAGGTAAAAACCACACTCTCCAGAGCTATGACAACTATGGGACCAGTCAAAATCCCGGACTGTGTACTACATGAGCTATAAACTGAACTGGCACCTCACCTACATGCCATGTCTAATCATAGCCACACCTCAGGCTTTGTTCCCACTGTGTGGCACACAGCTACAGTTATCCCAGTCCACAAGCGGGGAATCCACCTTGGATCCTGGGAACTACAGCCCCAGCAGTATGACATGCCTGATCTGCAAAGCCATGGAAAGTATTATTGGGCGGCACAGCGGTGCAGCGGTTAATGTTGTCGCCTCACAGCAAGAGGTTCTCCGGTTCGATTCTCGGCTGGGGTGCCTTCTGTGTGGAGTTTGCATGTTCTTCCTGTGTTCGCGTGGGTTTCCTCCGGGTACTCCGGTTTCCTCCCACATTCCAAAGACATGCATCTGGAGCATTTCTCCCCGGGCCTCTGCTGAAAACAGGCTCTGTGGAACCTAGTCAGACATTCCCGGTCAACAAATGTTAAATAAAAAAAAATAAAATAAAATAAATTATCATGGAAATTAAAACAAAGACATTGGCAACCTGCAGACACTGGACCCCAACCAGGTTGGGTTTTTGAAGGATGATCATGTCACCTCAACCTGAATGACAGCTGTGAATCCTTCTCCAGAGCTGTGGATGAGGGTAAGGTGGTTCACACAGTTTATAAGGACCTCAACAAGGCCTTCAACACCATCCCCCAGTCTGGAATCATAGATAAATGTGTCAAGCTGGCCATTAATCCCTATGTCATCTGATGGGCTGCCAACTGCTGTACTGACAGAACCCATACTGTAAATGTAGGTGACACCAAAGCCAGTCTCAAACAAGTGTCAGTTGGAGTACCTTAGGGTTCAGTTCTGGCACCGCTCTTGTTTGGCATCTGCTGCTCTAAAGTACAATCAAACAGTAAGGGACTCTGGCAAACAAAAGTTGCAGATGACTGCACACTGGGAGCCAATATTGAATCCCCACATGATGTGGATATTCTACAGAAGGGCCTTACAGAAAGACATGCTTGGTGCCTGAGCCATGGCCTCAAGATCAATCCCAAGAAATATATATAGTTATCTCCTTTGGGAAGGGACATGTATCTGTGAAGTGCCACATAGGTGGCAGTACACTAAACAACTAAAGTGTGATAACAGACTTAGGGACAGAGGTGGACAGTGGTCTCACCTTTGATAACCACATCGCCACAACAGTCAAGAAACCCACCTATGTGGCACACCTCCCACTAAGGGCTTTCCATCCATGAAAAGGAGGCCATTGTCTTACTGTACTCATCTCTCAGTAGATCCAGTACAGACTACAATGGTCCATTACGTATGTGTCTCACAAGACATCTGCAACAACTAGAGATGCTGCAGACATACTTCATAAAATGAATCACAGGCCCTATGCTGACCATCTGAAAATCATCCAGCTATACTCTGTCACATATTGTGTTCTCAGAGGTGATCTCTGCCTAACATACCATGCCATGTCAAACCCACAGCTGTTGGACATGCTACACTTAAATAATTCCAAACTTTCACAGCCACATGCTCCAGGGAACCAAATCTTGTCATCACAGTGAACAATACATGTTGGGGGGATGTGTTCCTGACCCAGAGACTTCCCAGACGCTGGAATAGACTGCCCATACATGTCAAGCAGAGTGCCTCTTTGGCCCTCTTCAAAAGGAACCTGGACGATTGGATGGGAGATAGGAAATTGACCCCAGGGATCATGTCAGCTGCCCTGCTAGACAGGGGTCCAGGGAAGTAAATATTGTGGGAAGACATAGCCAGGGAAATGTCATGTCTAGACATGTATAGGCCCTAGGGCCAATAGCCTACTATCATCCTATGAACCTATGAACTACATTTTCCATTGTCCAACCTTGGAAGGTTGCTGATGTCATTCACTTTGAAATACATCTTTGGGGAAAGAATAGCCCAGTAATCTCCATGGTGCATGCTATAACTGACTAATGTTGTAGTGTGATATACTAGTTAGGTAGGAGTTTTATTCCCAGACATGGCAAGTGGAAATGTTTGCGTGTTTGTTTGTGTAGGAATCAATGCTTTTGAGGCCATTCACAGTCACTACAACCTCCATTGCCCTTCTTTGGCAAGCCTGCTGATGTCATTCACTTTGAAATACACCTTTGTGGAACGAATACTCCAGTAATCTCTGTGGTGCATCCTATAATGGTGTAATGCTGTAGTATGATATATTAGTTAAGTAGGAGTTCTATCCCCAGACATGGCAAATGTAAAAGTTTGTGTGTGTGTGTGTGTGTCTGTTTGTCTGTGTAGGGGTCGATGCTTTTGAGGCCATTCACAGTAACTACAACCTCCATTGCCCTACTTTGGCAAGCCTGCTAAAGTCATTCACTTTGACATACACCTTTATGGAAATAATAACCCAGTAATCTCCGTGGCACATCCTATAATTCCGTAATGCTAGAGTGTGATATAGTAGTTAGGTAGGAGTTCTTTCCCCACACATGGCAAGTATAAAAGTTTGTGTATTTGTGTGTTTGTTTGTCTGTGTAGAAATCAATGCTTTTGAGGCCATTCACAGTCACTACAACTTCCATTGCCATACTTTGGCAAGCCTGCTGATGTCATTCACTTTGAAATGCACCGTTGGGGAAAGAATAGCCCAGTAATCTCCGTGGCATGTGCTATAACTGCGTAATGCAGTAGTGTGATGCATTAGGTAGGAATTCTAATTATAGACATGGCAACTGTAAGGGTTGGTTTGTGTGTGTTTGTCATTCATATCCTGTGTGGAGGTAGCTGTGAATGTGTAACAAGTGGACTCATTGTGGAGTGGGTTTTGCAAATTTCTTATATGGTGGGCCTATTATATGTCACAATGTCCACCTTACAAGGATAACAGATGTCAAACAGCACTGAGGATGGGGTAGACAATCCATACCCCTACATGTGACATCATTGCTTGGCAACCCTTGTATTACCCAGGGACCACTTTCCACCCATATCTCATACACAAACACACTCAGCTAGGCAACAACCACTATGTTGGTAGTTTCCTGCATATTGCCCACAGATAGTAACCATGGTGTGATTGCAGTGGACTGCAGAGGGCATGGCACCCTGTCCCATACCTACACTAGGCAAATCCTCACATACAGTGCTCCTTCACTATGTTCCCCACTGGATGCCTGCAACAACTGTAGAGCCAACAAATGTAACCCACAAAGGACATACCATGCCTTAAACACATGTTCTGCATGGACAGATGCCACTGACACCAGGGAATACCTGTATTATAATGTCAATGTAGGTGCAGGGTCAACCTGGTGTCCATTGCCAGTTCTCACCACATGAGGCCAGGAATGGCACATCTGATGATAACAATCTGTCTACACAACATGCCCCAGACACCGCAGGTACACTTCCACATGTCACAGAACGTGCATGTGGGACATGTGCACATCCCAGACACCATCCATGTTATGGACTATAGAACACATACATGGCAAGCATTGCACAGCACTGGCCACCCATAATAGTAACCCAGATGATTGGATGGTGAATACAATACTCACCTGTGTGGGCCAATCCAGACACTACACCCCTGAGCCACACTGCAGGCCATTGTTGTGTGGCCTGATGCAAAGGCATACTCTTTACCTAGCCTTCGGGTACAGTCCACCACTACACACCTGTGAAGCAATGCACCCATACATGTCAGTACTGGCGACCCATGTCTGTGTGTGTGTGTGTGTGTGCGTGGAGTATAATGATTTGGACACCATCCACACTCACCACACCCCCCATTGGCCTACTGAAGCATGCCATGATGTCAGACACCTTGGCATACCATTTGCCCATATATTATCCTGATAACCCCTGTGGTGCATGTGATACCTCTGTATTACTGTATTGTGGCAAGCTAGCTAGTTAGGAAGTCTAATCCTGACCCTGCCAACTGAGATCATGTGTGTGAGTCCCTGAGAGAGTGTGGCTGTGTCAACCATGACATCTGTTCATGTGGACAGGCATGTGTAGTACACCTACCTGATCCCTCCTTTATCACTGTTGCAGATGCCACTCACCACTGAATATACCTTTGGACAGCTCCCTAACATGTAAGCTCTGTGGTGCATGCAATAACTGTATAGATGTGTGATAGCAGTACAAAGTCAGGCAGGGGTTTGAAACCCCACACTGGTAATTGTGTGACACAAACATGCTTAGGTTTTACTCTCCCACCCCCTCCCTGTCTTACTTTGTCTCTGTCTGTCTCTCTCACTCCCTCTCTGGTGGATGTGGAGAAGTACACCTACTTTACTTAGGCAGCAGCTTGTGTTTTGTAAGGGATGCTCATGATCAGCTGATGGCCTCTGCACAAATTGCAGTCCACCACTAGCTGATTGCATGTGGAACAGCTGTAGTAACATTCCCATTGCCAATTGCATGGAAACACACTCCTATAATTAGGAACATCATGTGGGTGTTGGCCCTTTTCATTCACTGTGAGCAGGACTTCATGTCAGTGTTTGGCAAACAGCATCACAGATGGTAGTGGGATATACCTCTAACAACATACACTGCGGAGACAGGCCAACAAACAGGAGGGGGATGTTCCAGACATGACTACAGAATGTAAGTGTTGCTCTTCTGCATTTGGAGCAATGTTGGTTTAACAGGGTTTGTGTGGATATGGCTGGTCTGCATGATTTAATACCTGTCATGACAGTGTTATGTGTTTGAGGAAACTCCCACCTGTATGGCTATCTACAGACTGGCCTGTGTTTGGAGTCTTATGTTTCTTGTGTTACTCACAGATCACCTATCTTAGAACTGCAGAAGCATAGTCTGAGGATTGCAGTCAGTACATGGTGACAGCCATGACAGTTACTGACTTTATATCCCTCATAGGACATATGTCACAACAAACCATGTTACAACAGTAAATGTATGAGGGTATCACAACAACATGCCAATATTGGCCCAGTATTTGTGGCTCCAGCCACAAGTCTGTCAACCTTTGAACATATGTCATGCAGTAACAGGTGCATATGTTCTGTACACCATTTTATATTGACATCATACCTGATAACAAGCTAGTCATATATCAGACTGCTAGACATGTTATATATAGTAGGGGTTATTTCTGAGGACATCACCTGGACAGTCTGTGGTTGTGTATACAGTAGTGGGGTCTGTGTACGTATGGTGATTGTCGCCAGTATGTGTACTGCGAATACGTACCTTGGCCTGTGTACAGACTGTGGTAGATGTCATTGTTCTTGGTCCTTTTCTATCTGATGTTACATGCTGCTCCAGTGTATGGTACCCTATCATCTCACATGTTTGTAGGGCCAAACACAAATGTGTCCCATACCACAGACAGGGATTGGACCACACTGTGTCATGACCAAGTTTATGTAGGGTTAGTGTGTGAGTGGCACATATGAGGATGGTGTTGATTAGACAGTCAATATAGTGTAATATTAAGCTTGTGTACCATATGTGGCTATGGCTGTGTTCACATTGGTTGTGGGCATGCACTTTCACACAGGTGTCTGTTACTCTGAAATGTGACATGCCTATAGAGCCTGCTATATTTGCAGGTACATGTGTATTCCCCTAAACAAAATATAGGCCAGTGTTGTGGCAGTCTGCCTGTAGATTGCACAGTGCTTTGTTACATGCCTAGCCGCTTAGTGTAATTACCCAGTGTGATGTTATGTCCAGATATTTGTAATATGTACTGCTTTCGGGCCACCATAACTGTTGTGTATTTCTGACAAAGCTGTGGGATGCTGTACAGATGTATGTCACTAATTACTGGGTAGCATGTGGCCATGTGACCTCTGCACCACCAGTTATTATGTGACAGGACAGACAGGAGTGTGTGAATGCATAAACTGTGTGGGCATATGTAGTCCAGTATTTACATGATATACCCATGTACATGGCTGTTAACATCCACATTGTCAGGCAAGTTCCACATGTCTCCACTAAGGGGATCTGTGTATACATCTGGACTGACCAGACTGTGCCAGACTGTCCACATATATTGGTCATATCTCTGCTGTAGTTCACAGGATCATTACTGTGCTGTCAGTGGTACTGTACTATTATGTCCTTAGGATGTCTGTCAGTAAATGATGGTGTACATGTCAATAGCAGATGTGACCTCCCACACATCTGTTAAGACAACCCCTGTTACAGTAGCAACAATCTACATATATACCTGCTATACATACATGACATCCCCTATATATATATATATATATATATATATATATATATATATATATATATATATATATATATATATATATATATATATATATATATATATATAGAGAGAGAGAGAAAAGATAGATATATATATACACATATACATATCTACATACATATATATATGTGTACATATATATATATATATATATATATATATATATATATATATATACATATATACATATATATACATATACACATCTATATATGTCTACACATATACAGATATATATGCACAGATAGTTATAGATATCTGCATCGTATCGACATAAATATATATATATATATATATATATATATATATATATATACATATATGATGTATATATAAATATATATATATATATATATATATATATATATATATATATATATATATATATATATAGATATATATATATAGAGAGAGAGAGAGATCTATATATGGCCATATACATGATGCACTGTACAGATGTGTATAAATACATATATATGAATATATATATGCATGTACATGTAGACATCTACATATGTATATTTATATATCCATATCCTTGTCATGTGCAAACATTACTGTTGTGTATACCTTCCCAGATGTATAACACCGTATGCATCTAATATGTGTATATTTAGATATAACATGTGTGATGCAACAGTAATATCACTAACAAGTACTATACAATTGTAGAAGTCACAGCAATTGTTCAATACTATTCAATATGTCTACTGACAAATGTATTGGGAAAACAACAGCTGTCTTCACAGCTGTCATGGCGTAGTGATTAACTGTTGTTACTATAGTGTAAAGGCTCAAGGGTTCAAGACCTACAAGGGCTATTTATTTTGTTGCTGGGCAGAATAAGCGCTGTTGAATACAGAGTGGTAAAGGCAGTTTTGAGCAGCTTTAAGTGCACTTGCACGGGTTTGCACAAATTTATGTGGTGCTAAGGTACAGTTAAACGTATGTGTGCTTACACCATGTAGGCTTCGCTTAACAGTACGCAAATGTGCTTAGTTGTTATATTTCAGCAATGCTGACAGCTGCTAAGCATGGCTTAGCCCTGGTAACCAGTGCTCACATCCCAGTCTGATAACATAGCAGGGCAATGACATCTGTAATAAGTGTATGTAATGCCATGTATATAACATGCGTCAGTGTGCTGTCATTACAGTAGTAAGGGGTGTGAGTCTCCTGTCTGGGACACTTGAGTATATATGACCTGTACAACACTCTTACCCATCTGAATGTGTTACATACAAGGGTAGTAATGGCATACCTGTCTGTGTCAGACATCTGTCTGTCAACACATTCATCCTACTGCATAGCTAGTTGGTGAGCTGATGTCTGTCAGTCCCTGTACAGATGTGCAGATGTCAGGTATCCATCTTGGATACGTACAGGCAATCTATGCTTGACTGACACTGACATGTCTGCTCAGCTGTGTTATAACTGGCACAGATAGGACACAACACCCTGTATGCACCACATGCCATGGATAACTCTACTACACTACCACAGTCAACAGAACATGCTTGGGTACAGGTCTCCAAGACAGACACTTACCATGTTATGTAATACATGTTGCATACATTTCAACTGGATCACCTCACTGGCCATTTGCAGGAGGCACCCAGAGGTTTGGCTGATGCATGTCACTCTCACCCTGAGGGTCACCACAGTGGTGTCTGTAGATAGATGGCCTGCTGGCATATGGCAGGTGGCATGATACCACTGTACACATATCCCCTGCACTTCCCATCTCTCCATGGACAATAGCCAGGTACACACCTATGAACACCTGCATCGATGCACCCCAGTACTGAAAAATTAGTATGTGTGCATTACTGAGAATATCAGTGTCTGTGTGTTAGTACTCCTGTAGTTGGGAATACCCTGAGGCCCTTCACACCCACTGAAACACCCATTGCCATAGTTAGATGTGGCTGCTGCTGTACCAGACATTACATGTACCTTGTTATGCCCCTCTCCCTAAGGGCTACCTGGGCTATGCAGTACCAGCACAACACTGTTGTACAAATGGGTTGATAGGCATGGGATACCCACTGAGTTCTAGCAAGTGTGTGTATGTGTGCATGTGTGTATATATGTACGGTACAGCATTCCGAGGCCACATACACCTATTACAATACACATTGCCACACAGTATTAGGGATAGTGATGTTGCTGCCCATACGAGAGGCATGACAATGCATCACCCTACTGTGCCTGTGGCATGTGCGTTAGATGCATATCCCTGTAGTAGCAATCTTTGGGTGGACAAGGAGTTATATTGCAGTCCTGGTCAATGTGTGATGGTGGGTATGTCAGAGTGTAATCATGTTTTCCAGTGCGTACAATATCCACAGTGGGGTGTGGGTGCTGGGTATGCTGTCATTACACCATTGTACCCCCGGTACATCTCCTATGTACCACTGTATGGTGACCACTGTCACCATCAACCATACAGATAACTGATAACACTATCCAGCCTAGTTATGCATTTTCTGTGTGCAGCCTACTTGTAACACATTGGACACACTGACAAGGTAGTTATCACTGACAGGCCCAGGTCCTACTGTACATGGCTGGGGATGTTCTGCATGTAACATGTAACCTGGAACATACCTCATCCTAAACGCTGTGTGGTGTGTGCAATTAAAGCCACACACATCAGTAGCATTACATACCAAGGTAGGGGTCTAGTCCCAATGTTGCCAAGTAAGAGTGTGCGTGTATGTGGAGGGATGTACTTCAGGTTGCTGAATATACATGCACCAGGGGGTCATCTGTCCATGTGGCACAGACAGTAACTGTTATACAGACCTGTGACATGTGCTCAACTGTACCCAGGATATGGCACCGCCATGTTGTCACCACAGTGCTATACCCCTTATGAGATATGACAGCAGACCATCCTTCTGCTGACACATGGACACCTACAACACAAATGGATAACATTATGGAAACCGCAATCACTCAGTGTTACTAACAGCTATAATGCATCATGGCTGGACAACTACACTACCTGCCATGTAAGCATTAAACATTACTGCTGACAACATGCTACACAGCAGTACATTGGTGCACAGTAGTACAGCCATCGTGTGCATCAGAACCATATTAGCCTGTCCCTGCATCGATGTTATGGATGACAGGGATGTGGCACAGGTATCATCAAATGCACAGGGGTTGTTGTTGGTTTGCCAGAGACCTTGGGTGGGCCATACATTTGACACCATGTGTGTGAGTGAGGGGTGTAAGTTAATGATATAACCATGGTGATGTGGTGTATGTAGGTATGGGGTTGCCCTAGGTGTGTTTGTATTGTGTGTGGGTATGCATGCACACAGTTCTGCCATGTGGCTGCTCTATACAGGTGTTCGTTGGACAGCTGCAGACCATTCCTGGCAGGGTGTGCAGTTCACCGCCTCTGGCCACGGACACGAGAACTGTGCCTGCCAAGGGTTCCATGGGCATGTTCAGGTACAAGCCTCGATATGCTACTCTCCCCTGATGATGACATATGTCTGCTGGAACCAGGTCCCTCCTGGGACTGGCCAGGGCCACTTGCACATGGCCTTCTGTGGTGTGGTGTGGACAGTGACCCCCCCCCTGCAGTGCTGGGGCTGCTACTGCCACTACGGGAGTGGCTTGGTGTCCTTTCACATTCACATCGACCACCAGATGTTGGTGTTGCTGGCCTACGTCCACATAGCCATCACACCAGTCCCACCACATGCTCTAGCATGGACAATCCACAGCCAAGGAGGCCCACCATCTCATCCAACCATCTATCCATGACCTCTGTATAATAATGGAGGGCATCTGCAAGATCACCGATGTTGTCACTTACAGCTGAAAAAGCAGCCCTCTGCAGCCTCAGACCTTGTCTTGTGTATCTTTCCATACATTCATGCACCTCCATGACAGCCTGAAACATGCGTCTGGTGGTACCATATGTGGCACTTCTGCCAGAGGCACGATGACCAGTGGCCTTCCCATGAGCACCCTGGTACATCTGCCTATGTGGTACCCTGCCGGACATCTGGCTATGGCTGCTGTGTCTAGACACAGCAGCCATAGATACCACACTGTCATGTGCACTGCCACCAACCGACAACCGTCCCTCTGCTATGGCCACTGGTGATGGGTTATCTATAGGTACTGTGACTGTGTGCGTTGATGGGTTGGATAACAGGGGGATGTCAAACGATGGCACAGTTTCTGCCTCTGACAAACCCGCCTGTGCCTCAACACACCTATCATCATTTCCAGTGTCTGTATGGACACCAACATCAGATTGCATGCCGGAGGGACCCTACATGCAGGAGGGACCCTGACCCACCTCACCACCTCTGAGGGGAAAACAAGAAACGCACTTTAAGACCTGTATGTCATTGCTTAACAGTACACACACACACACACACACACACACACACACACACACACACACACACACACACACACACGCACACACGCACACACGCACACACACACACACACACACACACACACACACACACCCTGACATTCCACCATAATACCTACCTGTCCAGACTGTCCCAGGTTTATTCTCTTAAGTTCCCCATCCTGCATCACGCTTGGAAACCTACACTCATTAATACCAATCATTAACGTATCATTCTTCCATTTGCCTAGACAAGTGACCACAAAACATGACCTGTTACTCCATTACCTCTTTGACTTGATTGGAGTCGGTTTTACAAGGACTCACCGCTGTCATCCAGTGTTTACCCTGGGATTGTACAGACATTGTGATCATGGCCCCCATATCTTAGGGGCTACTACAGTCACTCAATAATATCATGCACCAGAGTGTCATACATAACTATTGCTCAGTAGATGGAAGATCTGTTGCTCTATTAACTTATTATGGTGACAACAGTAATATTTGGTTACACTCAGTGGTGTTTTCTAGTAATTCCCCAATGCATCTTTAGTACTGCATAAGTGAGTATTCTTTCACCTGTCTGCTGATTGCAGTTTTAACAGTATACCTGGTGTCTAGTTTCCCTCCCAATGCATTTTTCATGCTACAGACCTTATTATACTATCAGCTGTCCTGAGATTACATATCAGACAAGTATTCCTGGTGTCTCATGTGTCATTCTATGTCCATGTACTGCACAATTCCAAAGGGAAGTCGAGACATATGAAGAACCCTACATTCACACATGTGCATACATGGACACACATACAAACACACACACACACACACACACACACACACACACACACACACACACACACACACACATACACACACACACATCCTACATGCATGAACCCCCCTCCACTCAACCAGATTGCACTTACAGACAAAATAACCCCCCATCTCTCACACACACACACACACACACACACACACACACACACACACGCACACATGCACACATGCACACACACACACACGCACACACACACCCTGACATTCCACCATAATACCTACCTGTCCAGACTGTCCCAGGTTTATTCTCTTAAGTTCCCCATCCTGCATCACGCTTGGAAACCTACACTCATTAATACCAATCATTAACGTATCATTCTTCCATTTGCCTAGACAAGTGACCACAAAACATGACCTGTTACTCCATTACCTCTTTGACTTGATTGGAGTCGGTTTTACAAGGACTCACCGCTGTCATCCAGTGTTTACCCTGGGATTGTACAGACATTGTGATCATGGCCCCCATATCTTAGGGGCTACTACAGTCACTCAATAATATTATGCACCAGAGTGTCATACATAACTATTGCTCAGTAGATGGAAGATCTGTTGCTCTATTAACTTATTATGGTGACAACAGTAATATTTGGTTACACTCAGTGGTGTTTTCTAGTAATTCCCCAATGCATCTTTAGTACTGCATAAGTGAGTATTCTTTCACCTGTCTGCTGATTGCAGTTTTAACAGTATACCTGGTGTCTAGTTTCCCTCCCAATGCATTTTTCATGCTACAGACCTTATTATACTATCAGCTGTCCTGAGATTACATATCAGACAAGTATTCTGCAAGAATTGTGCAGTACATGGACATAGAATGACACATGAGACACCAGGAATACTTGGGAGGGTGGCCTAATGGTTAAGGTGTTTGCCTTACAAACACAAGGTGCAGGGTTTGAATCTCACAAGGGATAATTGGCTAGGCTTAAAATGGCTCGCAAGGGCAGTTAGCTTAGTACTAATCTATGAATCTATGAATCTATTCCTGGTGTCTCATGTGTCATTCTATGTCCATGTACTGCACAATTCCAAAGGGAAGTCGAGACATATGAAGAACCCCACATTCACACATGTGCATACATGGACACACATACAAACACACACACACACACACACACACACACACACACACACACACACACACACACACACACACACACACACACAAACACACACACACATCCTACATGCATGAACCCCCCTCCACTCAACCAGATTGCACTTACAGACAAAATAACCCCCCATCTCACACACACACACACACACACACACACACACACACACACACACACACACACTTGCAGGTGAGGTTGCATAAAGATATTACACACAGACCTCCCATTACCCATCTGTTAACATGCATAACATATGGTATTCAACAGCATGCAGTGCAGCTGTAGTAAATCCATGCTAGCAACAGTATACATGTGTGTGGTGCATGGGCTGTGTTAGTAGGTGATGCCCCTTCCCCTGGAAAACACTGCACCCATGTACACAGTATTGCTGTGCACCTGTTCAGCACCCTGCCATGTACTGTGCACCATACGTCATAGGTGTACACACCATTGCTGAATGTGTATTACTGTGTCAGTAATGTCTGCTCTGCTGCTCACAGCCCCTATGTGTTTGTCCAATACATACCTGGGATGATATGTGGACAGATGTCTCACTCCGCTCCCCTACCCTACCCCCAAATCCCACCCACCCCCAGTGGTCCTAAACTTATACCTATCAAGCCACACCCTCTCTCAATTTCACCTATCACAGTCACACCTCCATCTCATAATCTCCCCTATTTTCCCGCCTTTTTCTCAACCAGTTCCTATCTCTCCCATCTCTCCCTTTACCTTTCCTGACCACACCAGCTTTACCTCTGCACCTATAAATATAATTTATATCTACCATGTCTATGAACAAACCCACACCTTAATTTATCTACAAATGTTACTCATACTCACACTTCTACCTCCATTATCTCTTGTTTACCTATTAACCTCCTATGAGCACCCTGTATACACAAACTTATTATACCCTACTAAACAATCTACCTCTTCTTCACTACCCTCTCACACTCACCATTTCAATGTTACATCCATACCAAACTATCTACTACCTAAATACCATAGGACAGCACACATTAGATATAATTTCCCTAACTCCAGAAGGTATCCATTTCTTCTCCGTAAATTTACTAATGATCAATATCTAACATTACTCCACTCCCTAAAAGATGGAGACATTCACCCAAACCCTGGCCCAAACACCTCCAATACCACTCAACTCAATAGCCCAAACCCCTTGAACATTCACCCACTTAAAAAACCTCCAAACTCACTCTTAATAGCCCACCTCAATACAAGTAGCATTAATAATAAAATAACACAACTCCATGCTATCCTGGAACTCTACTCATTTGATATTATATGTCTTACAGAAACTTGGTTAAAACCAGTAACAAAAGACAATGAAATTTTACCACCTGGTTACAACATCATACGTTTTGACCATGTAACCAAGAAAGGTGGTGGAGTAGCTGTTCTATTCAAATATGATTTTCAAATAACCATCTTTAACCAAAAGCCTTTTCAAGACTCCAGTGCTGAAATACTTATTACCAAGTTTCAGCTAAACCCATTTAAATCAATCTATATTATTTGCATCTATGTTCCACCAGGTAATAACATCACCACCACAGAAAACATACTTTGTTGGTTATCTCTAAACCTTCCCCAGGAAACCATAATCCTAGTCGATTTTAACATAGATTGGAATTCTTGCAATAAAAACTGCCTCACTAGCCATATCAATCTCTATGGGTTCACCCAAACTATTACCTCCCCTACTAGAATAAACAAAAATAGCAAGAAAGAAAGCACCTTATTTGGATACTCATTAATAATCAACCTCAGACTTATGTAGCCGGAACCCTCCCTGACAATATAAGTGACCACACATTAACCTACATTATCAGGCTCAAAACCAATCCACCCATTCAACTCATGTATAGGGTAATTAGAACCAAGAAAAAATTCAACTCAGATCTATTCCTTAGTGAACTTAAGGCATGCAATTGGTCCCCCTTAAAACACCTGTCTCTTGATGAAGCTGTTGATTACTTTAATACTAATTTCCTAAACATACTCAACCATCATGCTCCTACCCGCTCTATAAGGATAAGAACTAAATCTGCTCCATGGCTTACCAGGGAAACCAAACAAAAAATCAATCTCAGAAATAAATACTGGAATAAATCACGCTTAACTAAAAACCATACTGACATCCAAAACTACAAACAACTGAGAAATGAAACAAAAAAATCCATAGTATTTGATTAAAAAAAACTATTATTTACAATTTCAGCAGACCCACCATAATAAACCTCAAAAGTTCTGGTCAAGTATTAATCAATTATTGCATCCAAGTCAATCTATCACACCTAACCCACAAGGCACTGACAAAGACAATCCTAAACAAACTGCTAACGCCTTTAACACCTTTTTTACCAAAGCAATTCAAACTCTTGCCTGTCAGCTCTCTCCTCAAAACATAACAACATCTAAATCTGACTTTAACCCACCTCCTCCTTTTCTCTTCCAACCTGTCCCCACATAATTTATTCTCACCCTTATCCAAAAACTGAAACCATATACTCTTTCTGTTGACCAACTACCCTCAGAATACCTACAGATAGCAGCCAAATCTATTGCTTACACAATCTCCATCCTCATCAATAGAACCATCACTGAAGGATATATCCCCAAACTTTGGAAAGTCTCTCATATTATTCCCCTTCATAAAGGAGGAGACTCCACTGAACTCTCCAACTATCGACCCATAGCCCTACTTTCTCCTCTATCTAAGATCATGGAAAGATGTATCCATAGGCAATTGCTAGACCACCTTCTCCATAATAACCTGCTTTCCAACACCCAACATGGGTTCCGACCTTCCCATAGCACAACTACTGCCCTCCTTTCCTTTATTGACACCATCAATAACAACAGAAACCTTAACATGCTCTCCTCTGCACTATTCATAGATCTGTCCAAGGCTTTCGACATGGTAAATCACACTATACTCATAAACATTCTCAAATCTCTGTCTCTCGACCCACTAGCTATAAAATGGTTCCATTCCTACTTAAATAATAGACATCAAGCAGTACTCTGGAACAATGCTCTTTCTACCCAACTACCTGTTAATATTGGTGTTCCTCAAGGCTCCATACTGGGCCCTCTCCTGATCTCTATATTCATCAATGACCTTCACCTAGTAGTTCCCCAAGCTACATGTATCCAATATGCAGATGACTCCACACTTATATGCTCAGCCACAACTGTATCAGAACTTCAATCCATATTTCAAAACATATTCAACTCTGTAGAACTATGGTTTACAAAACGCTGTCTCCTATTAAACCCTAAAAAAACTAAACTTCTCCTTTTTACACCTACCAGTAAATCTCCCCCAATAGACTTCACTGTATCATCCTATGATGGTACACTTATATCCCAAGATCTAACGACCAAACTATTAGGTATCACCATTGATAATAACCTAAACTTTGAAGCCCATATCAACAACATTCTAAAAACTACAAATAAAAAAATAGGCTCTCTGTATAGGATTAAATCCTTCCTCACTCCTGCAACAAGAATAACCATTGCCCACACCCATTTAATCTCCATCCTTTTTTATGCCTCACCCATATTTACCAATCTGTCAAAAAATAACCTAAAAAAACTAGAAAACTCCTATAATAGCATTGCCAGATTTGTCACAGGTAACCCATATAGAACACATCACTGTATTAATCTAAAGCATCTTGGGTGGCTTGAATTTCAGCAACAGCTAAAATATAATCAACTGGCCATTGTCCACAAAATACTTTATCAGCCTACCAAAACACCCATCCTATCTAACCTTATTCACCCCTATGATAACCATAAGTCCCTTAGATCATCACAAAAATTTCTTGCATACATCAATAAATCAAATAATAGAGCTGGAGACTCTGTTTTCTAATTCTATTGGAAAAACCTGGAACCTACTTCCCTCAGAACTTACCGCACTTCCCTCTACTACTCTGTTTAAAAATAAACTTAAGCTCTTCCTGAAAACACATTGGATGTGCCCCTGTTCTAAACCTGACTGACCAATTTATCCATTATTATCTTAATCAACCTACCTTCTCATCTCCAAAAATATTCCATCTTTACAACTTATTATGCTTCTATTCTCTCAAACTATTTCATATTAAATACTACTATGCTTCCTCTCCTTAATAGTGCTAGCTATTACTGGATTCATTATAGCAATAACCCACGCCTGGGTGTGGGTAATGCTAAATTTACCCATGGTTGGCGTGGTTTGGTCCCGAGGGCGAAGCCCGGCAAACAAAGCCAACCGTGGGTAAATTTAGCATTACCCACACCCAGAAGTGGGTTATTGCTATTATACCATGACATTATTTAAGAAAATAAACTGTTACTTTTCTTAAATAATGGCATAGTATAATGCCTGTTTACTGCCCTTCCGCAGATGTCTGGCATCCGGCAGTTCTGATGTACTGCGGCCTGCGCAGTACATCAGAGCTGTGAAAAGCACGGAGAAAGCAAGATCTCCGTTGCTTTTTAGTGTCGCTATGTTAAATGAGTTTAACATAGCGAGACAGTTTTAAAATAAACAGCGGACATCTCCATTGCTTATTTTAAAACTGTCTCGCTATGTTAAACTCATTTAACATAGCGAGACTAAAAAGCAACGGAGATCTTGCTTTCTCCGTTGCTTTAAACACTGCCTCGCTATGTTAAATGGGTTTAACATGCGAGACAGCTTTAAAATAAGCAACGGAGATCTCCGTTGCTTATTTTAAAGCTGTCTCGCTATGTTGAACCCATTTAACATAGCGAGACAGTGTTTAAAAAAAACGAGTTATACTAATGGAAAAAAGTCCGGGCGACCGGACTTTTTTCCATTAGTATAACTCGATTTACAACGGGCACGCTGGCCAATCAGCGTGCACGTTTTGGGGGGATCATGGTATAATAAAAAGTAACACATATTATTTCTAGATTTATTACCTAACTGCTACTCCATTTCATTTTCCTTTATCTTCCTTTCTTATCTACATCTACACTATTGTTTTTCTTCTCTTTTCGTAACTAGTATTCTTTAGCAACAATTAAATATAACTTCTTATTAACTCTACTATGTTTTTTCAATTATATGTAACCTTCTTTATGTACTTTATAAATTTGCAACCTCTTATTTACTTCTCTTATCTTTACACTATTATGTATTTGCATTCTAAATATGTACTTCTGTAATTGCGAATTTGATTTGTATTGTGTGGAGCTTTTCTCCCCGGGCCTCTACTGAAAATGGACATATATCCAGCTAGACTAGCCCGGTCAACAAATGTAAAATAAAATAAATAAAATAAATGTCATTTGTGAATGCCTGCTATCTGATTTACAGATGTCATCATCACCATTGCATGCATGAGGAATACGTTACAATTACACTGACAATCATCAACCCTTACCATAACATGGCACATGCATAGAAACAAATTTAAATATTTATCAAACAATAGGACATATGTCTCAACAGTAGATTTAATAGAGCACATACCGATTGAGTTGTGTATTTAGTTTATTGCTGCAGATATGGTGGGGCGGAGAAAAAGGTGTCAGTTAACAACTTGTATATCCCTGTAGTTCTCATTATTTCCTAGTCAGTGCTGTGATCTGTACCTTACAGGTATTATTACACTACCTTATGGCCTTAGTTTGGACAGTGCTATGTATGTAGACAACTATATACATGAACTAAGTTTTATCTGCAGTATATACCTCTTACCTGGTATACCTGTGGAGGTATTGTTTGTTAACACTACCTGATTGTTTCTACACATATTCCCAGATTCCAGGTTGATGTTATGCACATACCTGTCCATCTCTTATTGCACACACTCTGGGCATGTGTTGACAACATGCAGGTGAAACCAGGACATATTTTGACTATTGCCCTCATAAACCTTTGGTGAGTTGTACAATGACAGGTTTGTTTTCATAGACATTTTTCAAATATGTACAGGCCTGACAGTCAGTTATATGACATTAAATGCTGCCTACATGTCAGAAGTTAGCACAATGATATGCCAGGGGGACAGGGTAACAGCCAGCAGATGTGGTCCAACTAACTGGACATTCTGGACAAATCTGTACACTTGTGGGGTATGATTCTGCATACAGCTTACTTCCACTCCAAGGATTCAGACCATGGCTGTATCTGCTAAAAATAAAACAGTGTACATCACAGTTGAGTGTGCTATATATATATTACTGTGTATCTCTTCTCTGATTTCTGTCTATAAGTCTCCTATGGTTTTACAATCTGACCTGGTAATTACAACACTCATACAGGGTTTCTTAGACAGTTTTATTATGTAGCACAGTGTGGACGACAGTGATGCGCAATACCTTATTATTGAGAGAAACTGCAATACTAACAATGCCATACAATACCAGAGTAAACAGTACCATTCCAGGATTTCAATCATTTATTTCTAGGCACAGTTTTCGTATCTGACAGACCTGTGGAGGGAATTTTGTTAGCACTACCTGACTGCTGCCACACATATTACCAGATTTAACATTATTATTAAGCACATACGTCTCACTCTGTTACTGCACACACTCTGGTCACAGCTTCACAACATGGGGGTGGAGATGGGACATACATTGCTTATTACTCATAACATTTGGGGGCATTGCTAGAGTGACAGGTTTGTTCTTATAGATGTCTGACAATCAGTTGTATGTCATTATTTGCTGCCTAAACATCTGGCATCATCCCACTGATTTGCCAGGGGAGCAGGGTGACAGGCGGCAGATATGGGCCAATTAACTGGACATTCTGCAGTATGAATCTGCATACAGCTTACAACCACTCCCAGGATTCGCACCATGGCTGTGTGTGCTAAAAATACAACAGTTCACGTCTCAGTTGATTGTGCTATTTGGATTATGCTGTCTATCTTTTGTCTATTTTCTAAGTCTCTCTCAGTTGTACAATATGACCTCTTGTGATTACAACAGTGATATACAGACATTCCTACACATTTTATTTATGTAGCAGAGTGTGGTTAACAGTGCTTAATACAACAGTACTATTAAGAGATTGCAATACTACATTACCATATGATACCAGAGTAAACACAGGCAGTCCAGCAGTTAGACGTTTATTGTCAGGCTGTTAACCTTTTATTTACATGCAACCTATATGAGACTCTTCCTGCCATATTTTCCGGTGTATTCAGTATATGCCTTAAACAATACAGGTTTTATATTGGCAAGTAACTTTCTACTACATTTAGATTTATTTCTTATGACAGTACATGTAAGAGTATTACTAACCTGCCTTGCGACACAACCTCTGCAATCTACAGTCATGGGCTTCCTTGTTCACAGCCCGCTTGTCTGCCACTGCCAAAGACATAAGAGGAATATTTAGCCATACCTATCCATAATATACATGAGCTGGCAATTATTAAACAGGTAGTGGACTGATACTTACACACGGCTGGGACATCCCTTGTACAGCTAGCCTCTTGGATCCACTGATCCAAGAGCTCCGTCTTTCTCCGCTTCAGGTCGGCATAGTGATGCCTGACCTGCTCACCAGTTCGAGGTAAGCCAGTGGTACTGGTGAGGTCACGGGCAAGATGGTCCAAGGCTTCTGCTTTATATTGGGAACCCTGATATTGGCCCTGCAGCAGTCTCTGGTCATGGTCTTTAACAAGGAGTCCTGCCATGACTTTGGACTCCTGGATGTCCAACGCTGTGCCCAAAAGCACATTCCTTCTCCCACACCAGTCATAGTGCCTATAGGAGGAAACTGCAACCAGTTATGAGATGTATTCCCGCCTGTTGGGTTTAAATAGGGTTGATTTCCCACACTTTGCCATGATTGGATGGTTTTGAAAATGCTAAGCTATGGGCAAACCCGCTTAACTAAGGTTGGCATTGCTTAAAGGGGTATACCAATGGGCAAACTGATTTAGCTGGCCTACACATTGCTTATACCTAGTAAGCAGGGCTGTGCAAAGCTTAACATTGCTTAATTTTTAATTTGCATACTATTTGCTGTTTGGCATTGATTTATTATTCATTGCATGTTATATATGTGTTTGCTATCCATGATTCATGTGTACGTACACTGTATGGGGTCCTTAGGTTTATTAGGGGATTTCAACACTTTATTACAAAGACACCTCACATCTGGACTTAATGCAGTACTCCAGTTCACATATTTATGTTAGGTAGTAGGTTATACAACATAAAACTGTATATTGATTCCTTTCACATGTAAATTGTGTTTTGCTATAGTGAGGATCTGTTTGGGGATATCTCTATTGTATGTATTGCTGTGATGGCTTACTGGTTAACTACTATGAGTGAGGATCTGTTTGGGGATATCTCTATTGTATGTATTGCTGTGATGGCTTACTGGTTAACTACTATGACTATAGTGTACAGGGTCCTGGGTTCAAGACTTGCAATGGTTGTTTATTTTGTTTCTGGGCAGAACAGCGGCTGTTGCATATAGAGTGATTAAGGCACTTTTAAGTAATTGTAAGCGGGTTTGCGCCGGTTTGTGTGATAGTAAGCAATGCTAACCTCCGGTTAAATATGCTTACAGAGAGTTAGCTGCAATATTGCTTAAACTATGTGTGCATTGCTTATCCCCATGCAAGCGGACTTAAACCCGCTTACTACTGCTTAAATATGCTTACTCCCACTTACTACTGCTTAATAGTGCTTACTCCCGCTTACCCCCACACTAATTTAGACAGAATTGTAAAATGGTTCTTGGGAAGGTGGTGGATTTGGACAGTCTAGGGATTTATCATTCATTACACATTATACTTTCAATTTGTATCCCTCATTCATGTGTACATATACTGTATGGGGCACTTGTGTTTATTTGTGGATTTTACAACATTATTACAATGACACCTCACATCTGCATTTAATGCAGTACGCCAGTTCACAAATATATGTTATTTAGTAGGTTATGCAACAAAAAATATTGTTCATAAAGTCAATTGACATGGAAAATGGAATGTACTGGAGTGAGACTCGAACTGGGAATGACTGCTCATAAGGTGAATGCTCTGACCACTACACTATTGCAGTACTGCTTGTTTTGTATATTTCTTGATATTTATCTTCTTGTGCCATTTAAGCTGCAGTATACATAGGTATGCAATGGGCAAACCCGTGCAAGTACGGTTAAATTTTATCTGTTTGATAAAAAATGTAACTTGTTTATATTATATTTTAACTATTGCTCTTATAAACTTGGGGGGTGTTGCTGGGGGTATGCAACCCCTATCAGCAGTCTCGCTCATTGTTATAGCTAAACTGCATGTCTTGATTGCAGGGGCATGTATATTGTGAGAGCTCTGCTCTCAGACACACAGCCTGCACGCATCCATGCTCCGTGTCTGTTTAGGAGCTCAGGCAGCACGCCTTCATTAATATGCATGGCACGCTACCATGCTGCTCCTAAATGGTCGCTTCCATGTAGGACTAAGCTAGCCCTGCCCGGATGATTACTGAATCAGGGGGCACATTTAATGAAGGGGGATTTAGAAAATTATGATCAGGAGTAAAGCAAGCCCAAAAATAGGGGCCTACCTCCAAAAAATAGGAATATCCTTGAAAATAAGGACAGTTGAGGGGTCTGATATAAGGACAGTTGAGGGGTCTGATATATATATATATATATATATATATATATATATATATATATATATATATATATATATATATGTGTGTGTGTGTGTGTGTATATATATATATATATATATATATATATATATATATATATATATTAAAAATAATATATATATATATATATATATATATATATATATATATATATATATATATATAAATATTATACACTTCTGTGTGTATATGTGTGTGTGTGTAATATAGGTTCATAGGTTCATAGGTTCATACTAGGCTATCTGCCCTAGGGCATTTATAAGCCTAGCCAGAATGTGTTTGGCTTTTGCCACCCATTTTAAATTTGTTTTGTTATGCCCTTTTTTGAGGTTAGTATACTGTGCCTCTGTCTAACAGTGACACAGAAGTGATACCCGGGGTAAACCTACGATCTCCCATCCACTCATCAAGATTCCTCTTGAAGAGAGTCAATGAGGGACTCTGCCTAACCTGGACTGGGATTTTATTCCAGAGTGAAGGGAGCCTCTGGGTTATGAATCTGTCCCTCCAGCATGTCCTATTTATTTCAGTGCTGAGGTTCAAGTCTCTCGAGCGTGTAGCTCGATGGGATTTGGATTTTCTGAGGTGCAGCATGTCCATTAATTCCGGGTTGGACATGGCATTATACATCAGGCACAGATCACCTCTAAACAGGTGGTATGCCACTGAATAGAGCTGGAGTTTCTTTAACTGGGTAGCATATGGCATCTGTTTGAGCCCTTTGATCCTCTTGGTGAGGTACTTTTGGGGTCTTTCCAGTTGCTGCAGGTGTCTGATAAGGTACTTCCCAAAAGGGGCATTGTAGACAATTATGGGCCTGATGAGGGATGAGTAAAGAGGCACGATGACCTCCCCTGATCTAGATGTGAATCCCTTCATGATTAGGTGGGCTATATAAAATGTTTTTCTAACCACTTTGGCCATGTGGTTGTCAAATGAGAGATTGCTATCAACTTGGGTCCCCAGGTCCCTAATTACTTCTTCTGTACTTAATGGATTACCACCTATGTGGTAATTTGTGGGCACTTTGTTTTTGCCAAAGGGGATGACTATACACTTTTTGGCATTTAGCTTGAGGCCATGGCTCTGGCACTAGTTGTCTGTTTCTATGAGGCCCTTTTGGAGGATGCTTGTGTCGGCTGGAGAGTCGATTATGGCGCCCAGTTTGCAGTCATCTGTGAATTTGGTCAGCCACAGTCCTTCCGTGTTGGCCTGTACCTCCGAGAAATATATACAGAACAAGAGAGGTCCCAGGACTGAGCCTTGTGGGACACCACTTGTAACTGGTTTGGAGTCTGACATGGCTCCAGCAATTCTAACCATGTGGGTTCTGTCCTTGAGCCAGTTTGCAATCCATCTAGTGACATAGGGGTTTATATTTAAGCTGGTGAGCTTATCTATAATGCCCGTGTGGGGTATTGTATCGAAGGCTTTTGCGAGGTCCAGGTAGGCTGTGTGGACCACCTTCCCCTCGTCAATGGCCTTGGTGACTGTTTCAAAGAAATCAACCAGGTTTAAGAGGCAGGATCTGCCCTTAACAAAGCCGAACTGGGTAGGATCCAGTGTCTGCAGGTCCCCAATATCTTTATTTATGAGGTCCATGATAATCCTTTCCATAGCTTTGCAGACCAAGCTAGTCAGGCTTATGGGGCAATTGTTTCCAGGATCCGTTGAGGCACCACCTTTATGGAGAGGGACCACTGTTGCTGTACGCCACTCTTTGGGCACATATCCTGTAGTAAGGCTGAGATTGAACAGTAGTTTTATGTTTGGGTTTAGCTCTTCTTGGAGTTCATGTAGGACGCAGCCTGGGACACCGTCTGGTCCCATTGATGCTGTGTTTTTTGCTTTGGAGAGGGCGGCTCTTACCTGAGCATCTGAGATGTCAGGGGGGGCAGCACTCTGCTGGGATAGATATTTGCCCTTTTGGTGGGGAGGGGGGGGACAAGTTTGTGCTGAACCTGTCAGCTAGGATGTTGGCAATGTCTGTGGGTTCAGTGTATTTTTTGTCATTTTTGACTAATTCTGAGCATATCTGGGAATTACCACCCAGGATCCTAACATAACTAAAGAAAGCCTTGTGATTATCCTTAGTGTCCTGTGCAATTTTTCTCTCGAAGCTGGCCTTAGACAATTTTATGAGTGCCCGTAGTTTTTTGCTAATACTGATCAGTGATGCCTTCCCTTTTTGCTCTATCATTTAGCAGCTTCCTCCTCCTTCTATTGTATAGTTTGTTTATGGCTGGGGTCCACCAGACAGGACGTCTGCCTTTGGAGGATTGGGTCTTGGTTTTATTTGGGATCGCATGACCCATGCATTCCTGAAGGTGTTCATAGAATGCGTTTATACAGGATTCTGCGGTCTGGGCCGTATTTTCCACAGGCCCAGGGGCTTTGAAGGATTCCACCTCGGTTTTGAGGAGTGTGAAATTTGCTTTAGAGAAGTTTTTCACTGTGGTTTTCTGGGCAGGGGGTGGGGTCGGGATGTGAATATCCAGTGAGATTAGTTTATGGTCTGATGTTACCAGTGAGGGATACACTTCTGGTCTGGAGCATAGAGTCCCCATGTTGGTGATGATCAGGTCCAGTAGGTTTTCCCCTCTTGTGGGAGTGGTAACAAGTTGTTCCATAGCATTTGAGTTTATAAATTCTAGGAACCTTTGGGCTAGGGTGTTGGAGCTAGAGTAATGCTCCCAGTCTATGTTTGGGTAGTTGAAGTCGCCCAATATAATGGTGTTTGGAGAGATCTTCATATTTTCTAGTGTTCTCAGGAAGGCCGAGTGGGGTTCCTGGGTTTGGGAGGGTGGTCTGTAGCAGGCTATAAACTGGAAGGCAGTTTTACCCACTGTTAGTTGCACATGGATAGTCTCTGATGCTTCGTGCTTTGCCACCAACCTGGAGGTGTGGGTATCTTTAATGAATATCGATACTCCCCCTCCTTTTGTGGTTCGGTCCAAGTTTTGGGGCCGAAAAGCATGGTATGAGGTATAACCTGGTAGTGCTGGGGTGCTCTCGGGAGCCTTGAACCAGGTTTCTGTTACTGCACAGATATCGATGTTCTCCATGCTAAGGAGAGTTTCGAGTGCGTGCATCTTGAGGTTTAGACTTCTGGCGTTGAGTAGCATTACTCTTAGTTTCTTATCCCTTGTGATACCTATGGAAGTGGGTTTGTCTTTTGAGCCTTGCCTAAAAAAGGCACTATGGGGGTAGCAAGAGCCTTGCCAATATCCGAAAGCCCATGGGTGACAGGTGCAAGCCGTCCCTAGTGAAGCATCATGGCTTGTCGAGCATATCATCCCATATATATATATATATATATATATATATATATATATATATATATATATATATATAGATAGATGTATATGAGAAAGTAAGTATTGATACAGAAACACACACATACATATAATGTGTGTGTGTATATATATATATATTATATATATACATATATATATATATATATATAATATATATATATAATATATATATATATATATATATATATATATACACACACACACACACACACACACACACACACACACACACACACACACACACACACACACACACACACATCATTGATATCTATATTTATTTATTATATATGTCGGTATTAATTGTACATATTCATGTATCTATGTATCTATGTGTGTGTGTGTGTGTATATATATATATATACATATATATATATATAGTAATAATAATAATAATAATAATAACAATATCCATTTCTTAGCAATATAAGCCCACTGGACAGTCCGTTTTCAGTGATGACCTGACCTGGAAGCAATGTCTCATTAAGTGACTTGTTCAGGGTCACACAACAGGCAAATGAGGGCTGAGGGAAACTGCACTACAAGAAAATCTATCCCAAAAAATCATCATAAGTAGATCAAATAAGTTATGATGATTTTTTGGATGGATTATTACATATTTTTCAGGTTCATTGTTTTAATGTAATTTACTAAGACTTTTTAGGAAGAGTGTGCTTAATATTTATAGTTTTAAATATACACCATTGTGAACAAGTTACAACAAATGTATGTGTTGTATACAATATCTTATTGGAAATGTTAAAGTTGTTTATTAAATGTAATTTCCTTTAAATGTATTAATTATACTTAATTCAGTTTTAAAACTGATTAAGTTACTAAAGTATATAAGTGAGTTGAACGTTAGCTAATTGGTTCTGAAGTCCATTAAGAAGTTACTAAAGGACGAAAGAGCTTATCCAATATTTGCTACTAAATTCTATTTACAGTAAACTCTTATTTAGTGGACTAGCTGGTCATTTCATTTATTTATAATTTGGAGGTGGAATAGAGAATAGTAGGACTGAGGGAGCACTATATGTGCTATTTTTAGTTTCTTTGGTTGCATAAAATGTTTTAGTTAAGAGGTGGGGTATAACACAAGTTCAAATAAATATGGTATTGTAAGGCTATATTAAAAGTATAGAAGTGTGAGGGAGTGAACAGTGTCACAAAACTATGTATATGGCT
The DNA here is from genome assembly GCF_019279795.1 of Protopterus annectens. Lineage (NCBI taxonomy): Eukaryota > Metazoa > Chordata > Ceratodontiformes > Protopteridae > Protopterus > Protopterus annectens. Next base: position 1,328,213,533 of record NC_056729.1, on the reverse strand, counting down.
AAAGACTGTGGGGCATAGGATTTTGAAAGAAGAGAAATTGTCTGATATGACAAGCTGAAGCTGTCCCCTAAGACAGAGATAGTCCTTAAAAGGAAAAAATGAAGAGTTAGCATTGTTCATAGATTCATAGGTTCATAGGTAGGTACTAGACTATCGGCCCTGGGGCCTATACAAGCCCAGCCAAAAAGGTACCGTGGCTTTTGCCACCCAAGAAAATTATTTTCCTGTGCCTCTGTCAAGCAGAGCCACAGAGGTAATCCCTGGGGTGAATTTCCTATTTCCCATCCAATCATCAAGATTTTTCTTGAAGAGTGCTAATGAAGAGCTTTGTTTGATATAGATAGGTAGTTTATTCCAGAGTATGGGAAGTCTCTGGGACAGGAATCTATCCCTCCGGCATGTTCTGTTTATTGTGGTGACAAGGTTTAGGTCCATAGAGCGTGTAGCTCAGAGGGATTGGGATTTCTTTAAGTGGAGCATGTCCAACACCTCTGGGTTTGACATAGCTTTGTATGTTAGGCAGAGATCACCTCTGAGTAGGCGATATGCGATGGAGTAAAGCTGGAGTTTTTTGAGACGGTCTACGTAGGGCAGCTGTTTGAAACCTTTTGTGATGAGGTGTGCCATGTAGAAGGATTTCCTGACTACTGTGGGGATGTGATTATCAAAGAAGAGACTACTGTCCCCCTGTGTCCCAAGGTCTCTTATCACACTTTCGGTGTTAAGTATACTACCACCTATGTTGTAGTTCATGGGTACAGAGTTTTTACCAAAGGGGGTGACAATGCACTTTTTGGCATTGAGCTTGAGGCCATGGCTTTGACATCAGGCATCTGTCTCAGTGAGGTCTTTTTGTAGGATGTCCACATCGTTAGGCATTTCGATTATGGCTCCTAGTTTGCAGTCATCTGCGAACTTCATTAGCTAAAGACTTTCTGTGTTAGCCTGTACTTCAGAGAAGTAGATACCAAATAGGAAAGGACCCAGGACAGAACCTTGTGGTACTTCACTTGTCACTGGTCTGAAGTCGGATTTGGAGTCTGCTACTTTCACAGTGTGGGTTCTGTCAGTGAGCCAGTTGGCAACCCATCTTGTGACATAGGGATTTATACCTAGTTTAGTGAGTTTATCTATAATTCCAGAGTGAGGGATGGTGTTGAAAGCCTTGGCAAGATCTAGATAGGCTGTGTGGACCACCTTACCTTTGTCTACAGCTTTGGTGACTGCTTCAAAGAAGTCTATCAGGTTTAGGAGACATGATCTGCCTTTTACAAACCCGAACTTGGTGGGGTCCAGAGTTTGGAGATCACCAATGTCTTTGTTTATAAGTTCCATGAAGATACGTTCCATGGCCTTGCAGACCAGGCTCGTCAGGCTAATGGGGCGGTAGTTCCCGGGGTCCATGGTGGCTTCCCCCTTGTGGAGTAGGATAACCATTGCTGTGCACCATTCAGCAGGCACAAAGCCTGAAGTGAGGCTATAACAATGGTACTTAGGTGGGGTGCCAGTTCATTCTGTAGTTCATGTAGAAGGTAGCCTGGGATGTTGTATGTTGTATTTGGCGAAAAGGCTATGGATAGGTGAGGGAAAATGCACCAAATAAAGAAGGTTATATGAGAATTTTTAAAAATCATGAAAAGATTTTCACAGGGAGAATGCAAAAGGAAGAAACTGCAATCCTGTATGTAAAAAAAAATAGAATTGGAAGTGAGGAAAACATTGCAGAAATAAATTGAAATTGAAGAATCAGATAGCATATTGAAATTAGGGAGGATATGAAGTGTTTCAACATGTCATAGAACAAGATGACTTTTGTAAGGATATAGGAAAGGAGGAACACATTTTTTTAAACATGTTAAATTAGTGGTCAAACAAAGGTATAAATAAGGAGGAAATGTATATGTCTATAATACTTTTTATGGAAGAAGTGAGATGAATGTAGGTTACTTAACTGGAGGCCAGTTACTATGCAAAATGTAAAATAAAACTAAAATCCAGCCCCAGCGGAGTAAATGCTCAGCAAGAAAATAGAGCCAAAATTGAAATAACAGCAAAAACAAAATACTTGCTGAGCAAAGCAATGAAGGGAACTAGCAGCTCAAAGTTCAACCACTCCCAGCAAATGTCCGTGATGGAAAAAATCCAAATGCTTCCAGTCCAAATAATCCAAAACGTGTTAAGAAACAAAAAATAGGCTTTATTGATAAAAAGGTTAGCGCTTTCGCAGTCGCTTCATCAGACCTCTATTTACATATAAAAACAGCGTTTTAAATACAAAAAAGGGCGCCAAGAACCATAGGAACTCCTTAAAGGAACAGTATATCAGAAATACACTAGAGACATAGGGGATATAAAAACATCAGCTCATACATAGTGGGAATGGGTAATATGCAGCACAACATATGACACTTTAATAAAATGCTTAAAAATAGAAGTAATAAATAAACTTTTAAAATCTATAATAAATATAAATATAAATATAAATGGTGCTCCCATCACTTGTTCTTCAGCCTCCTAGATTTCAGTAAGGGACGTATAGGAACCTTCCCATTTAAACCGGGAGGCTGATCAGCCCTAAACCTAATAATCCAATATATCTCCCTAGTCTCGGTATAATTCCCAATGTCTCCTCTCCGGTGGGTCCTATGGACCTGCTCCAATATCCTAAACTTAAACTGATGTACCATGCCCTCCTCTTTGGTATGTTTGGCCAGGGCATTGTGTAAATTGCCCTTCCTTGTATGATAAACATGTTCCCTAATTCTGTCTCTTAACACTCTATTTGTCTTGCCTACATAGTAGGCTGGACATGATACACATGAAGCTAAATAGACAACATCCTTTGACATACAATTACCCCTAGTCCTAATATAAAATGTACCAGACCCATATGGATAAACAAAAGCCGGATCAGTCAGTATGTACGAGCAGAAATTACACTTTTTACAAGGTGTCATATATGGCCCTAGTGTAATAGTCGGCGTATAATATGTTTTTGGGTAACAAAGCAACCTCTTAAGATTTTTCTTATTACGATATACAAACTTGGGTCCATCACCCAACAGACCCTTGATGTTCGGGTCTACCATCAAGACATGCCAATGTTTGGAAAAAATGTCCTTAACGTTACCAATATCTCTAGTATAGTAAATAGGAAAAAAGATACTATTATTGGCTGCGAGCCGACTATCCGTCTCATTAACCATCCTGGTATTACCTGTATACAGATCAATTGCCCCTTCTGAGAAATATGGTTTGGCCCTGACATCCCTCAGATCATAAATGCCATCCATCCCTTTAATGATGTCTTGTTGATTATACCCTCGTTCCACAAGTCTCATTTCTCGATCTTCCAATTCCTCTTCTAATTGTATGTCCCCAGGTGTGTATCTGGACATCCTCATGGATTGTCCCCTTACTATATTGTTGTAAACAAAACCTGGGTGCATACTGGAACGATGGAGAAGGGTGTTCCTATGGCAACTCTTGCGGTATACTCCTGTGTTAACAATCCCACTGGGTAGTTTGTCCACATAAACATCCAGAAATGGAATCCTGGTTGGAGACCATTCCATGGTGAACTTCAGAAATGTGTTGGAACTGTTGATCCATACAAAAAAGTCTTCCAGCTGGGCAAGTGTACCGTTCCATGCAAAGAAAAGATCGTCCACAAAACGTCTATAGAACGGTGCACACTCCTTGAACAAGTCATTCTGAAACAGATGACAATGCTCCCATTCCGCCATGACGAGATTGGCGTAGCTATTGGCACAGGAAGTGCCCATAGCCACGCCATCTCGCTGCAAAAAGATCTTGTCACGGAAGCTAAAGATGTTAGAATCCAAAATGATGCCCAGCAATAGTATGATCAAATCAACGTCATGGTCCAACGAAATGGTAGATCTCCTTAAATAGGACTCAACCATCCTAATGCCCTCCATATTGGGAATGACCGTGAATAATGACTGGACGTCCATGGTCACCCAGGTCAAATGTAGAAGGTAGCCTGGGATGTTGTATGTTGTATTTGGCGAAAAGGCTATGGATAGGTGAGGGAAAATGCACCAAATAAAGAAGGTTATATGAGAATTTTTAAAAATCATGAAAAGATTTTCACAGGGAGAATGCAAAAGGAAGAAACTGCAATCCTGTATGTAAAAAAAAATAGAATTGGAAGTGAGGAAAACATTGCAGAAATAAATTGAAATTGAAGAATCAGATAGTAGGTTACTTAACTGGAGGCCAGTTACTATGCAAAATGTGTTTTACAAAATAATCTTGAACATTTTGCAGAATAGGCTGGATATAGTTATGGAAAAAGTGAGAGGAAAGTGATTTTTTTTTGTAAATTTTTTTATTGATTTTCTTAAAATACAAGAATAGAAAACTTATAAAACTGTAAAATAAACAGAACTATATACAATGTCCATAACAGAAATACTTTTATTTTCCTATTTACATTTTATCCAACAATTTTTTAAATTTTTACCAGGCTTGTTGCTTATGTGTCACTCTTGTAGTTCTTAGAGTTGCAGTTAATATTTCTCTTTTACATACAATTCTGGCCAATGAAATAAAGTCTATAAATGTATGGATTTTTTTGCTCTTCCAATTTGAGGTGACAATTTTTCTTGCAATTGCAAGAACAGAACAGAGAAGATGCACTTGTGTCTTTGGAATATAAGATGTTATCGGTGCATTAAATAATATTAATGAATCTGAAACTTCACATTTATCTGACCACAATGCTTTTATGAAATTTTTAAATTCCAGACAAAATGGAGTTACAATTTTACATTTAAGGAACATGTGTACCCAGTCTGCACATGTTTCATTGCACTTCCAACACTTAGTAATATCCTTTCCCAATATTAATGCTATTTTATGTGGGGTAAAGAAGCTTCTATGTATACATTTCCATGTGTACATTTTCCAAAAAGGAAATGATGTTGTATTACTAACTGATTTAAGTATTAATGTTTTCGCACTTTCTGAAAAACTGGATTTATTTTTTCTGCATAGTTCCGTAGAGAATCGTTTGAGATTTGTAAGTCAGCTCTTAGTGTTTTATATATTTTTGATAGTTAGAAACCATCATTATTACATAGTGTGTTTATTTCACAGAAAAGAGATAAAATTTTTGGTCTAGGTGTAGTCTTAGCCATTTGGTATATTTTGAATTCATTAACTATGTATTCTCTAAATGTTTGTATGTTTAGCCAGTTATTCTGGTTTGTATTATATCTCACTATAAGGAAATTAGCTTCGTGTATGTTGTTAATACTGAGGAATTGATACCAGAATATTAACCCATTTCCCTTCATCTCTTCTATTTTTTTCATGTTGAATGAATCTAGACATTTCTTTATAGATGCTATAGGAAACATTAAAAATATAAGATTACTTATCATATAATTCTTACTCATTATTATTCTAAAATTTATTACTATGTAATTAACAAAGGGATAAAGTTTTTCATGTTTATTTGTGTTATAAATGGTATTTTTTACAACTAAAAACATTTTCTTAGTTTCTGTAAACATATCATTATTTATTGCGTTCTCAGTGTTAGAAAGTAGAAAGGTTTTATGTAAGCTTTTCCAGTTAGATGTATATTTATGGTTTAGCCATTGACTCATCACATTAAGAACAGCTGATTTTGCATAAAGTTCTAAATTTGGGAATGCTATTCCACTCTCATCCCAGTGTCTGTAGTGCCATGCATAACTAATTCTTGGCTTTCATGGAAACCATAAAAATCTAACTAACAAGGAGTTAAGTTGATTCTTTAATTTTTTAGAGGGAGATCCCATAAGAGTTTGAAAAAAGAACAGGATTTTAGGTAGTATAATCATTTTAATCAAAGATAATCTTTCTTCCATGGTAAAGAACATTTTGTTCCATTTATTTAGGTATTCCCTAATGATGTTTATTATGTTTTTATAATTTGTTTGTATAGTATCTTTCCAGTTTGATTTGATATATACACCTAAATATTTAAGAATATTATTCGTCCAATTAAAGTTAGTGTGTTTCTCCAAAGTAGGCCTTATTTTTTATTTAGTAATATGGTTTCAGTTTTTTATGATTAAAGTTTAAGCCTGAAATCTCCTCAAACTCTTGTAATGATTTTGTAATATGGTCTATTGAAGAATCTATATTTCCAGTTGTTAACAATATGTCATCAGCAAAAAGATGTATTTTGGAACTATAATTTGCATTAATAGAACATCTACTTATATTGGTATCATCTCTTGTGTAATTGGCCAATGGTTCCACTGATAAAGCAAACAGTAAGGGTGACAATGGGCAACCTTGTTTGGTACTCCTCAGTATTTTGAGTGGTCTTGATATGAAGGCTACAATTTTAATATATGATGTCAAGTTTTCATATAATTTATTAATCAGTTTTATAAAATCCATTGGAAAAATTATACATTTCTAATACTTTAAATAGATAAGAGCAATTTAAGGAGTTAAATGCTTTCTCCAGGTATAGGTTGATAATTGACAGTTCTTTTTTTTCTCATTTGCATAATCTATTAGAGATAGAAGCCTAATGACATTATATTGGACTTTCCTATTTTGAATAAAACCTGTTTGATCATCTGTTTTTAGTTTTGGCATGAATTGATTTAGTCTGTTCACTATAATTGATGTGAAAAGTGTATAGTCCACATTCAATAGGGAGATAGGATGATAAGAAGTCACTAATTTAGGATCTTTGTCATGCTTTAAGATAGGTGGTATCATGGCATATTTAAGCTTCTACTAATATCTTTAGGGTTTTCTCTTGAAAAAGTTTGTATATTTCTCCTATTAGTCCATCCAGTCCTGGAGCCTTATTATTTTTAAGGTTTTCTGTTCTTTCCTTAAGTTCCTTTAATGATATTGATTTGAATAGTTTAGCATTTTGTTCATTTGTTAGATTTTTGTTTATATTATCCTTTAAAAATTTATCTTTCAAGGCATTACTTCTAGTATTTTAGTTGGTGTTATTTACTGTTTCATGATGTGTTCTAAGTGCCTCTAAGATTTCTTTTAAATCTGTCACCTGTTTAGGTTTGTTTTTGGAATTATCTATGTTGTATCTTTCGGCTATTCCCAGTTAGGGGTCGCCACAGCAGAACTCCGGTCCACTAATGATTGGCAGTAGATTTTTACGTACCGAGTTGCCAGCCCTGACGCACAACCTTCAACAAAGGTATGCCCATTCATGCATGTCTCCACACAGAAGTCGCTTTAGTTTAGAATCAATCAGGACAACATGTTACTGTGAGGCGACAACGCTACCGTAGCACCACCACCGCAGCGTTTTTGGAATTATCTATGATTTCCTTTATATAATTAGCGTTTGTTAACCCTTTTGATTTAACTGCTAATCTATGCATGTTCTTGGGGTTAGTTGAGTAAGATTGTAGCTTGAGTCTCTCTAGGTTTATTGCTACCTTATGATTCAACATTTCTATATATGCCAGATTTAGTAGTTTTAACTCTAAACTTGCATTCATGTCTTAGTATTTAAGTTCTTTTTCAATGTATCAATTTGTAATTGTAGTTTAAATAACTCCTTTTCCCATTCCTTTCTTTTAAGTACCAACTTTTGATTTTACCAAATAAGTAGGATTTTAATGTGTCCCAAACAATAACTTTAGAAGTCTCACCATTGTCATTAACATCAAGAAATGATTTTATTTCTGTGAAAAGCCATTCTCTAAACCCTTTTATTTTAGTAATGTATGTAGGTATTCTCTGCCAAAAAATCAGATCTCTCGGTGTAACGTTTACTTTAAAGAAAATAGCATAGTGGTCAGACAGCAGACAGGATCTAATTATAACTTCTTGTAATTTAGAAATTAAATTATCGGTGACAACCATCTTATCAATAGTTATTTGTGTTCCAAACCTATATGAGTTATGTGTATATTTAAGTGATTCTGACTTTTATTTCATAGATTTCTCTCAGATTTGAAAGACTGATGAAGTTATTCATTTTTTTGGCTGGAGCAGACATTTTAAAATTGTCATTTTTTGTGGTGTCATTCTTAGAAAGAATGCAATTAAAGTCGCCTGAAAGGATAATATCCCCTTTAGATCTAATTGAAATTAATTCTAAGTATTTATTTGCTGTTTCAGCTCTGATACCAGGTATCCAATATGCATTAGCCAATGTGAGTTATTTTCTATTTATCTCTAATGTTACCAAACACAACATACCATTCTTGTCAGAATACGAATCAATAATTGTAGGTACTGATAAAGATTTTTTTCATAGAATCATAGTGCCTCTTCTCTTAGTCTGATAATGAGATTCCACAAGTATTGAGTATCAATTAAAAGACATTCTACTTAAGTCTTTTTCTATTATGTGGGTTTCTGCAGAAAGGCAATATCCACTTTATTTGTATTGCCCACTGAGTGGCGCACAGCTACATTTATCCCACTCCACAAGGGGGGATCCGCCTTGGATCCCGGGAACTACCATCCCATCAGTCTGACAAGGCTGATCTGCAAGGGCATGGAACGCATTATCATGGAACTTATAAAGAAAGACATTGGCAACCTTCAAACACTGGACCCCACCCAGTTTGGGTTTGTGAAGGGCCGATCTTGTCTCCTGAATCTGATTGACTTCTTCGAATCAGTCTCCAGAGCTGTGGACGAGGGTAAGGCGGTCCACACACCCTATCTGAACCTCGCCAAGGCCGTCAACACTATCCCCCACTCTGGAATCATAGATAAACTTACTATGCTGGGCATAAATCCCTATGTCACTCGATGGGTTGCCAACTGGCTTACTGACAGAACCCAGAATGTAAAATTAGCCGACTCCAAATCTAGCTCCAGACAAGTGACAAGTGGAGTACCTCAGGGTTCAGTCCTGGGACCACTCTTGTTTGGCATCTACTGCTCTGAAGTACAGGCCAACACTAAGGAACTCTAGCTAACAAAGTTCACAGATGACTGCAAACTGGGAGCCATTATTGAATCCCCAAATTATGTGGATATTCTACAAAAGGACCTTACAGAAACAGATGCCTGGTGCCAGAGCCATGGGCTCAAGCTTAATGCCAAGAAATGTATAGTTATCCCCTTTGAAAAAAAAACATGTACCCATGAATTACCACATAGGTGGCAGGACACTAAACATCGAAAGTGTGATAAGAGACTTAGGGACACAGGTGGACAGTGGTCTCACTTTTGATAACCACATCGTCACAACAGTCAGGAAATCCTTCTATGTGGCACACCTCATCACTAAGGGATTTTCATCCAGTAAAAAGGAGGTCATTGTCCCACTGTACTCATCCCTCATTAGACCCATTATAGAGTATAATGCCCAGTTTGGTATGCACCTCACAAGACATCTGTAACAGCTGGAAAGGCCACAGAAATACCTCACTAAAAGAATCACAGGCCTAAAGCAGATGCCATATGCTGACCATCTAAAAAAACTCCAGCTATACTCTGTGGCATATCATCTACTCAGAGGCGATCTCTGCTTAACATACAAGGCCATGTCAAACCCTGAGCTGTTGGACATGCTACACTTAAAGAAATTCCAATCCCTCAGAGCCACATGCTCCAGGGACCTAAACCTTGTCATCACAATGAACAAAACATGCTGGAGGGATAGGTTCCTGACCCAGAGACTCCCCATACTCTGGAATAGACTGCCCATACATGTCAAGCAGAGTGCCTCCATGGCCCTATTCAAAAGGAACCTTGATGATTGGATGGGAGATAGGAAATTCACCCCGGGGATCATGTCAGTCACCCTGCTAGACAGGGGTCCAGAGAAGTAAATGTTGTGGGAAGAAATATCCAGGGAATTGTTATGGCTAGGCTTGCATAGGCCCTAGGGCCAATAGCCTAGTACCAACCTATGAACCTATGAACCTATTCAAGTATTTAATTAAACTTCCTCTCTTTATATTGTTGTTAAGGCCATTAATGTTTATAACATTTATAAGAAGACATATTTATAGACACATTCCTATGTCATGAGTTCTGTCATGGATATAAATTCAAAGTTAAACATACCTAGTGTATATTTGAAACTATATACAACTCCAAACATGGAATATTGTATTCCTGGTTTGATGAACAAGTCATCAAGACCACCTTCATCCATCCTCCAAATGCTATAATACATCTATCAAATGCTTCTGCCTTTTATTAACTAAATACACAGTACATAATACTAATATAACTCTTCAAGGATATTTAAGAATGTAACTATCTTATTTCTTAACAACATAAAATTAGGTATAAGTTGTCATGGATAGTTTGCTATGAATATAAGATGTAATAATTTTATGTTAACAACATCCCAAAGGCTTCTAAATATCTATTAAAATATGAACAGTTCTCTAAATACTAATATAATTATATTTTATTATTAAAGTTAATATGAACGAACCACAATACTTATCAACTTTAAGCTCTCTAGGTTAATTACATTATGCCTCTGTATCCATATGATTGTAATTGTTATCATAGCTGAGAATTACACAAGCAATGGGTGTAATATTATTAATGGTATCTTAACTTCCATTAACTAGTACTGTTTACAATCAACCAAAGTAAATAATGTGAAGGTTATAAGTAGATCCATAAACTTTCTGGACCAACATTATTAAGTATTTTGAAAAAGGGAAACGACTGTGAAGTTTATTTAACATAATAACAATAAATCCAAACACTTTACAGCAAACCTGTCATTCAATAGTCATTTACAATCTTTCATATCATATACAATTTGGCATAGATAAAAGCCATATTCCTATTTTTTAAGTGGATGCATTGAATCAACTGCTGTATCCACGTCATGTCACATCCAATTATTATTTTACTTCATATAGCATATTGTTTATGAAGGTTCATCCACTAGTCCAGCTATCCCTTGTGATACCTATGGAGGTGGGTTTGTCTTTTGAGCCTTGCCTAAAAAGGCACTATGGGGGTAGCAAGAGCCTTGCCAATATCCGAAAGCCCAGGGGTGACAGGTGCAAGCTGTCCCTAGTGAAGCATCGTGGCTTGTCGAGCATATCATCCCATATATATATATATATATATATATATATATATCTATATATATATATAGATAGATGTATATGAGAAAGTAAGTATTGATACAGAAACACACACATACATATAATGTGTGTGTATATATATATATATATATATATATATATATATATATATATATATATATATATATATATATACACACACACACACACACACACACACACACACACACACACACACACATCATTGATATCTATATTTATTTATTATATATGTCGGTATTAATTGTACATATTCATGTATCTATGTATCTATGTGTGTGTGTGTGTGTATATATATATATATATATATATATATATATATATATATATATATATATATATATCTAGTAATAATAATAATAATAATAATAATAATAATAATAATAACAATATCCATTTCTTAACAATATAAGCCCACTGGACAGTCCGTTTTCAGTGATGACCAGACCTGGAAGCAATGTCTGATTAAGTGACTTGTTCAGGGTCACACAACAGACAAATGAGGGCTGAGGGAAACTGCACTACAAGAAAATCTATCCCAAAAAATCATCATAAGTAGATCAAATAAGTTATGATGAGACATTGTGAACCTCCAAACACTGGACCCTACCCAGTTTGGCTTTGTTAAGGGCAGATCATGCCTCCTAAACCTGGTGGACTTCTTTGAGACAGTTACCAAGGCTATAGATGAGGGAAAGGTGGTACACACAGCCTACCTAGACCTCGTTAAGGCCTTCAACACCATTCCCCATTCTGGTATTATAGACAAGCTCACCAGCTTGAGCATAAATCCCTACATCACAAGATGGGTTGCCAACTGGCTCACGGACAGAACCCACATGGTGAGAGTTGCAGGAGCTAGGTCCGACTCTAAATCAGTTACAAGTGGCATTCCCCAGGGCTCAATCCTAGGACCCCTCCTGTTCGGCACATACTTCTCAGAGGTACAGGCAAGCACAGGAGGACTATGGCTGAAAAGTTCACAAATGATTGCAAACTAGGGGCTATAACTGACTCTCCAGCTGACACAGATATCCTCCAAAATGGTCCCACTGAGACAGATACCTGGTGTCAAAATCATGGCATCAAGCTAAATGCCAAAAAGTGCATAGTCATCCCCTTTGGAAAAAACAAAGTACCCACAAACTACTGCATAGGTGGTAGTCCCCTAAATACGGAAGATGTAATAAGGGGTCTGGGGACCCAAGTAGATAGTAATCTCACCTTTGATAATCACATTGCCAAAGTGGTTAGAAAATCCTTCTACATGGCCCACCTAATCACAAAAGGGTTTGCATCCAGATCAAAAGAGGTCATTGTGACCCTCTACTCATCACTCATCAGACCCATCATAGAGTACAACGCCCCATTTGGGATGTACCTTACAAGACACCTGCAACAGCTGGAAAGACCACAGAAGTACCTCACCAAGAGGATCACTGGCCTCAAACAGATGCCCTATGCAGCTCAACTGAAGAAACTCCAGTTGTACTTGGTTGCATACCGCCTATTCAGAGGTGATCTCTGCCTGACATACAAGGCCATGCCCAACCCAGAATTGATGGACATGCTCCACCTAAAAAAAACCTTATCCCCTTGAGCCATATGCTCTAGGGATCTAAACCTCACCACAACAATAAATAGGACATGCTGCAGGGATAGGTTCCAGTCCCAGATACTTCCCATGCTTTGGAACAAGATCCCAATCTACATTAGGCAGAGCTCCTCACTAACACTCTTCAGAAGAAACCTTGATGAGTGGATGGGAAACAGAAAGTTTACCTCAGGGATCATTTCAGTGGCTCTGCTGGACAGAGGCACAGGGAACTAATCTTAGGGGATGGCAAAGCTAACACATTCTGGCTAGGCTTATAAATGCCTACAGGCAGATAGCCTAGTACCAACCTATGAGCCTATGAACCTATAAGAATGTAGGCCCCCATCAATCATCAACACACAGGTTAAAACAGCCCTATGCAAAGCCAAAAACACAGTTTCAATGGGACCGGATGGTGTCCCAGGCTGTGTCTTACAAGAGCTCCAAAATGAACTAACCCCTCATCTAAACACACTGTTCAAACTCAGCCTCTCTACAGGCTATGTACCCACAGACTGGCACACAGCAACAGCTATCCCACTCCACAAAGTTGGAGTCACAACGGACCCTGGGAACTATCTCCATATAAGCCTGACTAGCCTGGTCTGCAAGGCTATGGAGGGCATCATCATGGAACTCATTAACAGAGACATTGGGAACCTCCAAACCTTGGATACTACCCAGTTTGGCTTTGTTAAGGGCAGATCATGCCTCCTAAACCTGGCGGACTTCTTTGAGACAGTTACCAAGGCATTAGATGAGGGAAAGGAGGTCCACACAGCCTACCTAGGCCTCCCAAAGGCTTTTGACACCATTCCCCATTCTAGTATTGTAGACAAGCTCACCAGCTTGAACATAAACCCCTACGTCATGAGATGGGTTGCCAACTGGCTCATGGATAGAACCCACATGGTGAGAGTTGCAGGCTCTATGTCCGACTCTAAACCGGTTACAAGTGGCGTCCCCCAGGGCTCAGTCCTAGGACCCCTCCTGTTCGGTATATACTTCTCAAAGGTACAGGCAAGCATAGGAGGACTATGGCTGACCAAGTTCATAGATAACTGCAAACTAGGGGCCATAATTGATTCTCAGGCTGATACAGACACCCTCCAGAAGGGTCTCACTGAGATGGATACCTGGTGTCAAAATCATGACCTCAAGCTAAATGCCAAAAAGTGCATAGTCATCCCCTTTGGAAAAAATAAAGTACCCACAAACTACCACATAGGTGATAGTCCCCTAAATACAGAAAATGTAATAAGGGATCTGAGAACCCAAGCAGATAGTAATCTCTCCTTTGATAATCATACTGCCAAGGTGGTTAGAAAATCCTTCTATGTGGCCCACCTAATCACAAAAGGGTTCCCATCTAGAACAAAAGAGGTTATTGTGCCTCTCTGCTCATCACTCATTAGACCCATCATAGAATACAACTCCCCATTTGGGATGTACCTTACAAGAGACCTGCAACAGCTGGAAAGACCACAAAAGTACCTCACCAAGAGGATTACTGGAATCAAATAGATGCTATATGCAGCCTGACTCAAGAATCTCCAGCTGTACTCGGTTGCATACCGCTTACTCAGAGGTGATCTCTGCCTGACATACTAGGCCATGTCCAAACCAGAATTGATGGACATGCTCCACCTAAAAAAAAAACAAATCCCGGAGAGCCACATGCTCAAGAGATATAAACCTCACCACAATGATAAATAGGACATGCTGGAGGGATAGATTCCTGTCCCAGAGACTCCCCATGTTTTGGAACAAGATTCCAATATACATCAGGCAGAGCCCCTCAATAACACTCTTCAAGAGAAACCTTGACGGGTGGATGGGAAACAGAAAATGTACCCCGGGGATCACTGCAGTGGCTCTGCTGAACAGTGGCACAGGGAACTAATGGCTCTGCTGGACAGAGGCACAGGGAACTAATCTAAAGGGGTGGCGAAAGCCAACACATTCCTAAACTGATTTTGGTTCATTTCCTGGTTCCCTGGTACACAGGAAACTAACATGACAATGGATTGGCAAGCTGGAGTCAGGAGTTCAACCAGCTGTGAGAGCTGATCTATCATTTTCCGCAATTCACCTCTTTCTCCAGCTCTGTAATCCTCCTCAGTCTCCACCCCTGGAAACTCAGCCATCTCGTCAACAAAAATCAGTAACTCAACCACTGAGATGCAAGTGAACAGCAAAAACAAGAACCAAAGTCAAAAGCTGCACTGGAGAGATCCAAATAAGGGTCTGGGTCCAGAAGGGATAAACAGTTTATTTTGCCACTACAAACGAAAATAAAAAAAAGTATGCAAAGCATCAAAGCACATAAACGCTGTAAACAGTAGTAATACATTTTCGTACAGACTTCATCAGATGTAAATACCTCTGAACTAAAAGACATAAGCTTACATACATGGCTAATAATCTTTAGGAACGTTACCGTTATGTCTGCTTCCCACCCGCTATCACAACGGAGCAATGCACAGGCTAAGAATGCCATGGGGAATGAATTAAGTGGTTTTCCCAATATTTTACTTAAAAATCAGGAAGGTTCCGATGAACAAGAGAAGGAGGTTACGGGAAGCGTCATCAACTCCAAATCAGGTGACTTATTAAGACCTGAAACTGTTTTAGATTTCAGTACTATTTTAAGTATTCAGTACTATTTTAAGTAGGAACTATGATTTTAATAACAAAGTTTTTAAAAACAGCATTGAAACAAAACCTTGTACATACAAAGACAATTTGGACAAGTTATTTTTTCTTATGGATAAATACAAAGGGATTGAGTGTGATATTGGGTATTTAAATGAATGTTTAAAGCGAAACATTGTACCCAAAGGTTTGCGTATTTGAAAATACCCCAACAGAGTCAAGGAAGGCTCTGAGTTTCATTCTGATTTAATTAAAATATTTGACAAATGTAGCTTAGATATCATTAAGGCCACTACTGATGAAAATGAAAGAGAAAAAGTGGTTTTACTAAAAGAAATGGAAAGGATTAATGAATGTATTCTAAATGATCTTTTATGTACAGTGGAAACAGAGAAAGCCAAGTGTCATGATATGTTGTTAAAGTTGACAAAAATTGTATTAACAATGTAAAAAGGAAAGAAGGTAAATTACAAAGGGATATTAAAGAATGTAAAGAGGGTGTAGCGTACCCTAAACTCAGACACTTTCATAGTTTTAGGGAACAAGCAACAAAGGGAATTGATTATAGGGTTGGTACAGTTGAAACCATTCAAGGGGCAGATGTGAAGGCTAGGCAGAACATGGATGATAGGGACATCCCTTTAGAATATCCCCTGTTATGAAGATTGGACAGGATAAGGAACAAAGAACAAGGTCATTATAATCATTATGCCCACAGGTGGAATCAAGGGAGGAAAGTGTGGAAATGATCAATCAATGTTGTGACATTATTACAAAACATGACAATACCCACACCTTTAAAGATTACAAAATATTTAATTTCAGTGGTTTAGATATCAACATTGAACATTTCAACCTATTTTCAAAAGGTTTCAAATTTATACCTTCTCGGAAAGCAAATATTTCCAGAGCTATAGTAGATTTGAAATGTTTTATCAGGAAAAATAATTTAGCATTGTTTTTTTGCAAAGAATCAAAGGATAGGCAACCCTCTACACCTCAGAGGAAGAAAAGTACCTTTAATCTGCCCCTCCACCCCCAACTTAAAAAATTAGAAAACATCCTGGAAAGGGAAATCAGGAACGAAGTAACCAACCATAGGGTTTACCCTAACCTCTCCAAAGATGATAGGTGTTTATTAGACTCCCTTAAAGCCGACAGAACTGTGAGAATTATGCAACTGGATAAGTGGGGGTGGCACAGTTTTAATGGACAGTATTCTTTATGAATCTAAAATGAAAGAACAATTGAGTGACAACAACAAATGCTCCAGGTTTTCCATTAACGGGGTGAACATAGCCAATTCTAGAATTAACCTTATGCTCAATGATTTATTACTTGAGGGTTCAATTAATTTGGATACTTTTTTTAACTTTTTAACAAACAAGAACCCCAGGGTTTCATCAGTATTTGGGATCCGAAAAGTCCAAAAGGACTGTTTGGACCCACCACTTCGATTAATAGTGTTTTCAAAAGGCTCTATCACAGCCCCTTTAGCAAAATTTGTAGATGTGAAATTAAAAGATTTATCTTTAAAAGGTCCAGCGGTGCTTAAGGACTCTTGGGATTTTCTTAGACAAGTAAAACCCAGCTTTTACATGGATGAGTTGTTATTTGTCACCTTAGAAATTGTGGATCTTTTTGGTTCTATTCCCCATAATACAGGCTTACAATGTTTGGAAGATTCCATGAGAGAAAACGGAAATCTTAACAGTAATGATTTTACTAATTGCCTGTTATTAATGGAAATAAGACTTAAACATAATTATATGTATTATGAAGGTGAGTTTTACAAGCAGAACAAAGGGGTAGCAATGGGGACAAAATGCACCCCGATCTATGCTAATATTATTTTGACCTGGTGGGAGAACAGATTTGTGCTTAACAGTGAATTCAGTAGTAGTTGTTCCCTATACAAACATTTTTTGGACATCTGTATTTTTTGGATAGATAGTAAAGACAACTTTTTTAAATTTTTGTCCTACCTAAAGAGTACCACCAACTTCCTGGATTTTACTTACAACATTAATTACCAGGAATTAATTTATTTAGACGCCAATCTTCCTGAAGGGAACAGCAATTTTGCTTCTAAAGTACATAGAAAAAGTACCTTTTCGAATTCCTATCTCCACTACACTAGTGGACACCCTTATTTAAAAAAAAAAAACTTATAAAAGGTCAGTTGGTAAGGATTAGTTGCATGACATCTCAAGACAAGGATTTCAAGACAGAATGTTGTTTCCTTGGGGACATGTTTAAAGAAAGGGAATACCCTGAATGTTTAATCCAAAAAGTTACCTCAGAAGTTTCTGAAAGTAGAATGAGCAGATTTGCCCCAATGCTTGGAAAGGACCTACCTATGGATTCCCCTTTAAGGTTTTCAAATAACACTGAACATCTAATGGATAGAGATGATGCTTATATCATGGACTTTACTGGAGATTCAGGGGTCATTAGGCAAGCCATTAACCAAGAATGGAAAGCTTTAAGGAGTTTTCAGATTTGGACCCTCTGTTTAAACACCCTTTAAAATTTACATATAGAAAAGACAGAAATATCAAGAATTTATTTGAGCTTGGAGGGGGGTAGTTTGTACATGGTAACAACAAAAAGGGAGGCACCTTCAAATGTGGTTCGTGCTCTCAGTGCCCCTACATGCATAATGGATCTTTCATAGAAATTGTCAGTAGGGAGTGGAACATAAAGAGTAACTGCTTTTCAAATTGTAATAATAGCAGTGGTTTGGTCTATTTGGCCCTATGCAAGCTATGTGAAGCATTTTATATAGGCAAGACGGAGAGAAAATTAAAAACACGTATTTATGAGCATTTTTATGAAATTAGGAAAGAAAACATCAATAATGCCTTTTTCTGTCTTAAAGCAGTATGTCAACAGGCATCTTTTTCATTTTTTGTATTGGAAGTGTTGCCCAAAGAAATAAGAGGGGGCATGTGGGAGGCTAAACTTGAATATCGGGAGCTTTATTGGCAGATTGTCTTGGAGGCTACAAGAAATCCAGGTTTGAATGACATGCTTTCCATTCTCCCAGGTCTTAAATTAAGAGCTGCCAAACTTTAATTCTGCCAAAATACCACTAGATGGCAGTAAAGTACTTCACCAACACACCATTTATTAATGTAAATATTCAACGGTTTTACTTGGCAAAGCAAATATCAAAATGTTTTACATTATACACGCAACTGGTTGCGTCATTTTATACTATTCATTTATTTTTAAACACACATATTATTTATTTATTTATATACATGTGTATTCTATAGTATTGATTGTAATTGAATGTTTAATGTTTTTTTTGTTAAAGTAGCTAGGGAATTTGATTGGTTTTAAATTAATTGTTTTTTGTCAGACATTGGTTAAAGATTCTTAGCCACGTATATAAGCTTATGTCTTTTAGTTCAGGGGTATTTACATCTGATGAAGTCTGTACGAAAGCATATTACTACTGGTTACAGTGTTTATGTGTTTTGGTGCTTTACATACGTTTTTTTATTTTCGTTTGTAGTGGCAAAATAAACTGTTTATTCCTTCTGGACCCGGACCCTTATTTGCATCTCTCCAGCGAACCTTTTGACTTTGGTTCTTGTTTTTGCTGTTTGCTTGCATCTCAGTGGTTGAGTAAACAGAGAAAGTTGATAGAATAACAGGTTTAGCATTAGCATGAATCTTGGGCAGGATATGAAGTATATAATGCACACCTCTCAACCCGTCAGAGTAAGAAATCTGGACAAAGCCATAAGGGACAATTGTCCCTGCAAACCGAGAAAGTTGATAGAATAACAGGTTTAGCATTAGCATGAGTTTTTAGCATGGTATGAAGTATATAATGCACACCTCTCAACCTGTCAGAGTAAGAAATCTGGACAAAGCCATAAGGGACAATTGTCCCTACAAACCTAAAAAGTTGATAGAATAACAGGTTTAGCATTAGCATGGATATTCTGAAGGGTACGTAGTAAAAAACACAACAAATACTTCTTTTTTCACATGTGCAATAAAGTTTAAGCATACCTGCACGGGTGTGCCATTGCTTAACTATGCTTAGCCCAGCTGAAACGGCATGATAAGTTAAATAGCAATAGCCATCTAGCATAAGTAATAGTGTAGTGGTTCGAGTGTACACCTTGCAGGTAGTCAATTACAGTTCAAGCCTCACCAAAGCCATTTCCATTTTGTATGTGTAATCATTATAATTTTAATTTATTTGTATATTTATGTAGGAAGTAACTTATATTTCTCAACCAGAGTAATGTATTATGCCCAGATGTGAGGTTCAGTGTAATAAAGTAGTGAAAACCCCATATAAACACAAGTGCCTCATACAGTATAGTCACACAAGAATAAATGTAATTACAGCACATTGGGGGATGTCAGGGAAGGAAAACAAATCTATAATATGTAATGAATGATGATTCAATCTCATAAAGGTGGTAGTCCAATAAAATAAAACATAAGCAATGCTAAACATTGCACAGCTATGCTAACCAGGTCTAAGCATTGTGTACCTGTGAATGCTAAGCAACGAGTAGCTCAGCTAAGTGGATTTGCCCATTGGTAAGCACTGCTGACCCTTCCCCTTTAAGCACTGCCAACCTTAGATAAGCAGGTTTGTCCATAGCTTAATTAGCTCACCATATTCAAAACCATCCACTCACGGCAAAGGGTTGGGAATCAGCCATATTTAAACCTTGCAGGTGGGATTACAGCTCATAACTGGTTGTAGCTTCCCACTGTAGGCAGTATGGCAGGTGTCGTAGAGGGCATGCACTTTTGGGTGCAGCACTGGGGCATACAGGAGTCCAAGGTCATGGTTGGACTCCTGGTAAAAAAAACATGATGTGAGACTGCTACAGGACCAGTACCAGGGCTCCCAATACAAAGTGGAAGCATGGGAAAGTCTTGTCCATGATTTCACCAGTGTCACTGGTATCCCCTCGGACTGGTGAGCAGCTCCAGCACCACTATGCCAGTTTGAAACAGAGGAAGAGAGAGCTCTTGGAACAGTGGGTCCAAGAAGCAAGACAGAGATGAGATGTCCCAGCAGTGTGTAAGTATTCATTGCAATAACTGTTTACCAAAGTCCAGCCTGTGTATGTGATGGACAGGTATACCTAAATGTTTCTCTATTTTCATTACAGCTCCAGCTGAGTGGGCTGTGAACCAGGAAGCCCATGCCAGTAGGTTGCAAAGGCTGTGTTGCGAGGCTGGTGAATAACAATCCTGCTTGTAGTAGTCATACCAAATAAACATAAAGGAGTAGAATGTCATGTGGCAGTATAAAAAATATGTATGCTTTGTACTGAATAAACCAGACAATATGACAGTAATAGTCCCATATAGGTCATATTTATATAAAAGTGTAACTGCCTGGCAATAAAGTTCTAAATCCTGGACTGGTTGTGTTTACTCTGGTATTGTATGGCTTGAAATGTTGCATTCACCAAAATCTGATATCTGAATAGTAATGTTGTGTTAACCACTGTTTCCCACACTGTGCTACATAAAAAATATGTCTAGGAATGTCTGTATAAGAATGTCGTAATTACAAGGTCAGACTGTACAACCAAGAGAGACTTAGACAGAAAACACTGAAGGAAGAGACAGCAGTTTCTCAATAGTTCACTCTGATGAACCACAGATTGTTCTATTTTTTAGCAGACACAGTCATGGTTAGAATCTCGAGAGTGGTAGTAAGCTGTATGCATAATTTCAACTATGATTTTATGAATATGTTTATAAATAGTCAGGTAGTGTTAACCATTTCCCCCCACAGGTCTTCAAGGTAAGAGAAGTAGAAAGTAGCTATAAGAAGGATGAAATATACACTTTGTACAAACATACCACTGCCCAAACCAAGGCCGTAGGGTATTGTAATAATACATGTAGAGTAATGATTAGAGCAATGATCATTAAAGTTGTGAGTACTGCAAGGGTATGCAAGTTGTTTATTGACATCTCTTTCTCTCCCCCAACATATCTTCAACAATAATCTAAACACACAAATCAATGGGTATGTTCTACACCAAACCTACTGTTGGGACATATGTCCTATTGTTCAACAAATATTGAAATGTGTTTCTATTAATGTTCCATGTTGAAATACTATAATTGGTGGCCAGTTGCTATCAATGTAACCTATATGGTGTTGTAATGGCCATTGTGGTTCCATATATGCATGTGTTCTGTTTGCTATGCAACTGTTCCAAATCTGTTGTTTTGGGTTAATGAGAATATCTATGCATGCTGTTATAACTAGTCCTGGATTGTGTTGACTATTACTAACCCACATATGCTCTAAAACTGCAACACTATAGCACATTTGGGAAGGCCGGTCACAGCAGACCCACCTTTCCAACCTCATCTGGCCATGGCACTGGTCCCCAGCATGTCTGGGTCCCACCCCGGGACCTCCTCGTCCACTGGTCCTGCAGCACCTTTGGATGGAACTGCCTTAAGGGATGGGGCTCACCCCCCCAGAGCAGATGCAGACAGGATACTGTCACCCAAAGCCAGGTCGGCGGATTGGTGCGTAGCGAGCTGCAAAAGGAGTTTGGAAATCTGCTATGCCAGCTTGAGGGCCTTGTGGTTCAATTAGAGGGTCAGCCAGCCCCTCCTGTCCAGCCCCCAGCACAGCCACCTTTGGGGCAGTGAAGATGCAGTGGTGACTGCCCATGAGTGGGGACCTCAGTCCCACTGTTTCCATATGGGGGCTCCTGGGCTTCTGATTTCCAAACATCCCTCCCCGTCCAAGGTGTTTACCCCCCACATCTGTCATATACTGCCCCGTATGCTGTCTTGTCTGTCTTCCTACCCAACCTACCTCCCCAAATATACCTACTATCCTTCCCCAACATCCTACCCTCACCTTAAAAAAACAAAAGGGCAATCTGTTCCCCCCAAAAAATCTTGCCCCATACATACCTGTCCGTTTCGAACATGTGTCCACTGGGCACATGTAATCTGGTCTAAATGGCTTCACAACACATTATTGTTGTCCTCACCCCTCTCTCAGGGGTTTGAGTGTCCAAATATATATTAATAAATATATATATATATTTATATATCTATATCTATATATATATATATATATATATATATATATATATATATATATATATATATATATATATATATAGATATATATATATATATATATATATATATATATATATATATATATATATATTTATATATATATATATATATATATATATATATATATACATAGTGCAGTCAGACATCGGATTCACACTCTGAACCTCTTCCTGTAACAAATCTGACCAAAGGCTGTGTAAATGGTGGTGAAGGGGCCAAAACTATGGACCTCTTGTAATTGTTGCCCTTATCCCTTCCTCCACAGCAGAACTGATCTGCCTTGCAACAAAATAATAAGGCCTGCCAAGTCCTGGACCCAGGTCCTTGTAAACTATTATAAAAGCAATGTACCATTACACCATCTGAGCCCTACAAAATAGTGATGACATTCCAAACATATCAGTTACTACAGTCATCCAGCAGCAGGGAAAGGAGTCTGTAGAAACAGTCAGAGTGGGAGACCAGCATTATGCATTACATATTCTGCAGGTGTACCTGACATTGGGTAAGACAGTGGTTTAGGTTATTGCCTGCTATATGTCCCCATACATGTCCCAAGACTCACACTCCATGTCCATAAACACCATGGAGAATATCAGTGTCCAACCTAACACTATCATACTGGTTGACTTCAACTACCCCACCATTAAGTGGGAAAGCTACTCATGTATGGATGCACATGCCCATCACATCGACCTGGTCCTTCCTAACATGGGCAACTGTTGCTCTACACCAATAGTCAACTCCTCCCTTGTTATACCTGAACACAAATTAATCACCTTTGGAAATCCACAGCCCTCCTACCCCCCCCCCCATGCACAGATAACCACCATGAAATCCTTTCCAAAGCTAACTATGGCCTCATAAAATCAGAGGTGGTTAACCTCATGGCAGCCATGCAAATGGAGACTAGTTGCATGACAACTGAATCAAACAACAATCAACTATGAACACATACACAAATACGTGGATACCACCTTACCCAATACAATCAGGGCCCTCACCTCCAAAAAATGAAGCTGATCTGGTGGTCCCCAGCCATAAAGAAACTGTACAACATAAGGAGGGAACTGATATGGAATAAAGTGAAGTCCCAAGACAGGAAATAAACCCTTATCAGCCTCAATGAATTGTTGAGATCCCTCATCAAATACTACAAAGTTAGCTTTCAGAACAGAACTGGAGAACATAGTAAAGACAACCACAAGACCTCATACAGTTATGTAAAGAATATCCATGGCAATACCAAGAATTGTTCTGAGCTACTAGACAATGGTACCTCCCAGACTGCACCAACAAATAATGCCAATATACTAGCTGGCATCTTGAGTGCAAACATTACCCTCACCCCCTCAAAGGACCAATCACAATACCAATACACCACCAGGCACCCGGTATTACTGCAGCACAGGTTAAAACACCACTGTCCAAGGCCAAGAATACAGCCTATATGGGACCTGACAAATATCCCTGGCTGTGTTCTACATGAACTACAGAGTGACCTGGCACCTTACATGTGTGTCCTGTTCAAGCACAGCCTCACCTCAGGCTTTGTCCCTACTTAATTGTGCACTGCTACAGTCACCCCTCTCCACAAATGAGGTGTAACTACAGACCCTGGGAAATACCGCCCCAACTGCCTGACAAGTCTGTTATGCGAAGCTATGGAATGCATCACCATGCACCTAATAAACAGGGATATGTGAATCAGCAGACTCAGGATCCCACACAGTTAATCTTTGTGAAAGGTAGGTAATACCTGCTCATTCAACCTGGTTAACTTCTTGACGGGAATCACTTGAGCTGTGGATGAAGGCAATGTGACACATACAGCATACATTGATCTGGCCAAAGCCTTTGATAACATTCCTCACTCACTAAGCTCGGCATCAACCCCTATATCACAAGGTGGGAACAGAGGCACAAACATAGGGGAGAGATTGGACATACTACTGTCATACACTGAGAAAGTTGCAGATGTCACTGGGTTTGTTGTAACATCCTTTATGAGGAATATGACATCAGTAATACCAATAGATGTGAGTATTTACTGACTGCATTCCCCGCAGTCCACAACTGATTTACCAAGCACACCAACTGTCTGGTGAACACACAAAACATGACATGCAGACATGTGGCCAGTCTGTGGACAGTGTGCCAGTGGTGAGGTATGTCAGAGACATATTACTCTGAGTCGTGATGACACACACTAAATACATTTTCACATCACACAAACTCTGTCAATCTATCAATCCATGTGTATAACAGCACTGATGATATAGAATCTGTAGACAAATCTGGGGATATGCCCCCCATGTTGGTTGGCTGTCTCCACATGTCCTGTCTTTTGACGTACTGCCACCCACTGTATGGGAATCTGTAGGCCACCACCTCTGTAATTTCCCTCACACAGGCAAGAAAATGGGGCAAGGCTCACATTAATCAATGTCCCATATGTTGGAACTAGCAGCAGTGTCCAGGCCCACAGCACAATATAATGTGGGCACCTACATAGTGGTATGGCTGTAGCAATACCTGACATCTGCACATCTGTACAGAGGACAGACAGAAAGTAGATAGCCAACAGGTTATGCATTAGGATGAATGTTTTGAAAGATACATGTCTGAAACTGAAATGTATGCCATTACTACATGACAGCAGTCCTCAATGACATGTCCAAAAAATCGAGTAGTCTACAGTTAATATTAACATATCAGATCAATATCCAATAAAAGATACATACAAACATACAGCTCAAACATAAAGATCAAGATACTCAGTACTCAGAGTCCAGCTTTGCATGCAGGGCTATGTAGTTCCAGTACTACAATCTGCAATTTACTCTTACTTGGAAAAGCACAGTTAAAAGTACTAACATAATGATACAATATGTGTTCAACTATTTCTGTCAACCAGTGCACTGTAGCTGGTGTAACATGCAAAGGTGACTGCATATAACTGGGGGTACTAACTATGTATGAAACAAATCCAAAGAGAAAAGATTGTGGTACTACCCATGTATACCCAAGCATCCCATACAGTATAGCCACACTCCTTGTTACTGAAATGACAGCACATAGAAGCATGTTATGTACAGGACATTAAATACACTTATTAAAGATGTCATTACCCTGCTATTTTATCAGACTGGAATGTGATCACTGGTTAACAGGGCTAAGCTATGCTTAGCAGGTGTAAGCATTGCTTAAATATGAATGCTAAGCAGATTTGCGCACTGGTAAGCAAAGCCTACATGGTGTAAGTGCCTCTTCATGCAACCGTACACTAGCACCACTTAACATCGTGCAAACTTGTGCAAACACGCTCAGAACTGTTCAGAAATGTCTTAACCACTCTGTATCCAACAGTCCTTGTTCTGCCTAGCAACAAAATAAACAACCCTTGCAATTCTTGAACCCAGCATCCTGCACACCATAGCCTATGCAATTTACCAGTAAGCCTTCTCAGCTATACCGTTTGTGGATGTTTACTCAAACATACCCTTCTTTACAGCCAGTTTACAATAGGGAAGAGACAAGTGTTAGGAAGAATTTGTATCTATAAATATATATCTGAAAAGAAACATGCATAGAGAGAGAGTGCGATATGTAAGGAGATCCATATGTGTACAACAATATATAGATATATTACCAATAAATACTGAGGTGTATATATATATATATATATATATATATATATATATATATATATATATATATATAACTATTATATATATATATATATATATATATATATATATATATACATATATAAATATATATATATATATATATATATATATATATATATATATATATATATATATGGTTCCACTTGAAATCATCGAATTATCATTTCATTGAATTGCAAACCTTCGAGACCAAATCGTCGAAAACCCATTTCATCGAAAACTCATTTCATCGAATCTCAAATCATTGAAAACTATGAAGCAACTACAAATAACATCCCAGACACTTTGTACTATGTGTATGCAGGGGGGCAAGCCCCCCTGCACCCCCCACACCCCCCGTAATTAAATATACCAACTTCAAGGTTGCACTACAGTGGGGGAAAAAGGTAATTTCCTAACGTAGTAAAAACATTGTGGAATGTTATTTGTAGTTGCTTCATAGTTTTCCTGCTCTATTTTGAAGAAGTGTTTTTTCGATGTAGAGCAGTAGACCCATATATATATATATATATATATATATATATATATATATATATATATATATAGATATATATAGATATATGCATACATGTCCCAGTATCCGTGGTGGTACAGCAGTAGCGTTGTTGCCTCACAGCAAGAGGTTCTCCTGTTCAATTCTCGGCTGGAGTGCCTTCTGTGTGGAGTCTGCATGTCCTCCCCACGGTCGAGTGGCCCCCGAAAGACATGCATGAATGGGCGTGCCTTCGCTGAAGGTTAGGGCTCGGGCTGGCAACTCAGCACCATAAACATCAACTGCCAATTATTAGCAGACCGGATGTCCGCTGTGCCGACCCCAAACCAGGAAAAGCCGAAAAGACAAAGAAGATGCATACATGTCCCAAAATGCCCATACAAGCATATGCTGCTGATAGACCACCCACAACTGGGGCAGTATGCACAGCTGGATAAAAAAACAGCCATAACACTCACATCAGCCCCCCCCCACAGACCAAATAAATAAGTGAACAGTACACTGCCACAAATTCATGATAGGCCGTACACAATGGTCAGACATACAGCAACCTGTTAGCAAAACAAATAAAATGTCTGAACATAGCAAAGCAAAATACAACCAACCAGTAATTCACACATGTTTATTATATTCTGCTGTCTTGGCAAAAGCCTTCAAGGAGTAAACATTACCAGAAATACATGCTTTAATCACAAGAAGCAATTAACACCTAATTACATAATTGAATACAAAGCCTCCAATTAAACTCATCATTTAACCCCCTATTGGATAACGTATCACAGTTAATATTAATACACTGAGTCTGTACATAACAATTGCCCTTTTATGAATGTTTCATCACACTGAGGAACAGACATTTTCAGAAACAGTACCTTGAGACCCACTACTGTCCCCATGGTGAGATTTATTCAAATGTACAGCTATAGAACTGACATATTTCTTATCAGTAATATGTCTGTCATGTTCTAACAGCCTAGTTTTAAAACATGTGTTACTGTCCCCCACATAAAATATGTTACAAGGCCATCTAAGAGCATTCCATATACACCAACCTCTTGAATGTACAGCCTTCAACATGTTTCCCAGCCATTCCCCTCAGCAGGAATTACAGCACTAAAGAATGATAGACCAGTATACCTATCCACCTACTACTGTATGACATCTGGACAAAGCCTGACATAATTGGTGGACAGAAACCCAAATACATGGCCATACATGAAATATTGCTGTTATACACTGAGAAAGTTGCTGGTGTTACAGGGTTTCTTGTAACATATCTTTTCTGAGGGATATAAAGTCAGAAAATCAAATGGATGTTACCATCTACATAATGCAATCACCAGAGTATGCTACTGATTTGCCAAAGACAACACCTGTCTGGGGAACAACCCATACATAGGTTAACCTGTGGCGATTATGTGGATGGCCCTACAGTTGAGAGCTATGCAGAGACAGAACTTTGTCAGACTGAAACCCATGCAAAAGTAGCATGTGCAGACAAACCCTGTTAAACTAGCAGTATTCCAAACATATAACAGCAATACTCACATTCTGCCCCTAAGTCTTGAACCTTCTCCACTATTTAGTTGGCCTGTCTCCACAAGTCTTGTTGTAAGAGGTCGTAGCTCACACAACTCCAGAATGTCTTCCTCAGAAGTAAGGGAAAGGCTAATACCCAAATGGAATACTCATTTATAGGAGTATGTTGCCATGACATTGGCTACTGGAAGAACTACACAGCAGCTCTGCATGCAATTAGCAAATGGGGAACCCCAATAGGTGCACAGGCCATCACCTGGTCATGAGCATCACCTACAAAAGCCATGCTGCCACCTATTCAAACCAGCTCTATCCCTCTAGTGCACAGATAGAGAGAGAGAGAGAGAGAGAGAGAGAGAGAGAGAGAGAGAGAGAATGAGAAATAACAAATGAGACATAAAGTGGAAAAGAGAAGAAAGAAAAAAAGGCAAGTGAAACATGTAGGCAAGTAATTGACTGTAGTACCTGGTCTGTAATAATGGGAAATATGATTTGGAGGAATATATGTCCCAACAAGACATGCTGTACTAATGTCCTGCTAAACAGCTGCTATGGCCATAGCATTTGGCCCTCTCTGCAGTGGGCGATATCACAGACATACCTCTCAACTGTACAGATCTTCACAGAATGTCCAAATTTTACCATCATGTATTTTTGTCAATTACTCCTGAGATCTGTACTTTTCTGGCAAATAACTGAGGATTGAATTCATCAGGTAATGACAAATACTTGAGTTTAAGACTTCACATCCTTAAGAATATTCACTGTAATGCTAAATGTATCATTCTACAAACATTCTATGCTTGTAATAGGAACATTTCAAGTCTGTCCTTATTTATCCCCCCATCATTTTAGGCATTGTCCAGATGTGATGCTCTGAGAGGTTGTGAGGTGGGATCACAGCTCAGGAGCTTGACTCACCCTGTGAAAGGACAGCTCATATATGACAACCACAAGAGTGTCTGTCAAACAGTTGTGACTGTGCCACTGCTAGGCCAGTTAATGGGATGTTTTCCATTTCCATGTTACCTCTGATTATGAATATGACACGTTTGCCTTGTAAAGCTAAGAGACCTATAGAGGGCATGTGCATAGTACTTTTGTTGCAGAAGTGTGTTGAACTGCATGTGATATCCTGAATTAATAACATTCAACTGTACAGTGTGCTGCTGGACAATAAGCACATTTCTAACTGATATCTGTAGTCACATACACATATACCTGTGTTATGTCAGCCAAACCATTGGCAGGTCTGTAAGGAATGACACTGTAACATTATAGCCTACTTATGACTGTTGGACATCTTCCAGGTTATCACAGTGATGTCAAACCCTACTGTGAAATCAACGTACTAATGTATGGTGCAGCTATATCAATACAGTATTAATACTGATGTCCCCTTTGACACTCATTTATGTGTGCCATTGTCCAGACGTACTGCTGTAACAGGTTGAGATGTATGATTGAGCGGCAAGACTGTAACTACAGTGTGCCATACTAACATACAACAGAAATGTATAACAGATATCCCCTGAGCACATGTATGTATGCTTATGTTCAGCTGGAAGGAACAATACTAAATCACATGAGTTTCAAGCATTCAGGTACATAGGTTGTGCATGTTGCACATGTGTGTAATATCAGTGTCAGTGCATACAACAGACAGAAATGTGTACAGCTACTGTTTGTTGCAGTGCCTTGACACTGATATGGGTACTAGAGTAGGCATGATGCCAGGTATGTGTGCTGTATGACAATCAGACTACAGAAGATTGTTTCATAATGTTTCTCATCTTTATGTGACCCCTAACCTGTACAATTCCTTTGAAATACAATCAAAGGTGTTTCTACGAAGGTGACCAACTATTGCCAAGTGAAGATGTGCCATGATATTAGAGTCCAGACCAAGATGGATGAATTCTGTAACCATGTCAACAGGTGCATACACAACACATCAGTTTAAGGGTGTGCATACTCATTCAACTGGCTTACCGTACTATTATTTCCATATGTTTTCACAGACCTGATTGTTATGTTTTCAATTGAATTGTACAGGCTGTAGGTCACACTACAGGTGGGAATTGTTATGAAATGAGTTGTTGTTGTGTCATGTTCCAAATGCATCAATATCAGGCAGTGTATCAGGGGTGTGTACCCTTCATATCCACTGTAGCTATATGGACACAGCAGTACCTGACATGTATATCCAGCCTCCACCAAGGCAGACTAATCTCCTTTGGTGGACAGCAGCAATACACAAACCACATAATAGGTTGCTACATTAGCTGTACAGGGACATATAGGTGCAGGCAACAACTTTGAAGCAAGTCCATCTATATCAGAGCAAGCATGTAAGTTCACAGGTGACTTTCTGTAAGGCTGACTATGACTATAAATTGGACATATCCACACCACCAAGGACAATTGCAACCATGTCTCCACATATGTTGTAAGTCTCAGATGAAACAACACAATTCACCCTGTACTGGGGGTAAAGAACACCTCATACACACATGCCATAGATATAGGCAATCTGCATCACACAGGTTAGGTAAGAACATTGCTACCCTGTCCACCCCAGTTGTACAGGGAGATATGCACAGCAACCACACTCCTCCCCTCAGCAATGGTGAGCATGTACATATTGCCTACTGATGGCAACAACAGCATATCTCCATGGGGCATAATAACATCAGTATCTGCCTCCTACATGACTTCAGGCATGTGCTCAGAGCTCCATCACACACCTCAGTCAAACACAGACCTGCCACCATCCACACACCATTCACATGGAAGATGCTCACTGTCAACCCTCTACACAGAAATGAATGGAGGTTAGAGGATTATGCAATCAAGTGTCCAACATTGGGGGGAATAAGATAGCTCAGGGACAGGTGTGTAATGCAGGCTGCTATAGCCATAATAGCTTGAAGGGTTTAAGTGTAGTGTGGATTATTTGCAATTAATATCCACTGTTGATGTGCATTTTGTCAGCCATATGAGGTCCTGTTACCTTTTTCCTGTTTATGAATTCCAGGTAACATGCAGAGTGCTCACTTACCAGCATTCTCTGTTGGGGAAACAGACATCATCACCAAATATGTGATTGGACATTATGCCTTGTCATTTGAACGGTGAGCAGAAGATGTGTGGGAGAGGACTGCCCTGTGGAACAGTGTGGTCCACAGGGTAAACGATGCTGGCCTGCACAGCAGAACTTATGAGCATGTACAGCATCAGGCCACTGACCTCAAATGCCATGTCTGTCAATGGGTTGCTGCTGTAGTGAGGGACCGGCTAGCCACAAGTGGGGGCTCAGCCATCCAGCCCCCACTGACACCCACCAAGGAGCTCCTCACCACACTCGGGCCACATGCCGAACGCACAAGCCATGACACTGAGGGAAGCATTGTGGAGGTGGGCTGCACACACACACCCACACACTAGATGAGGAGAGCGTGCAGGTAAGGGCCCAGTGGGGATTAATACACTAATCTATCAGACATACATGTATCTGTATTGTATCTACATGCATGTGTCAGATCTAATTTACAGTTGTGGATGGGGTTTTCTAATGCACAGAGGTGCACATCTATGGTGAGGACAGGACATTGTGTATTATTGTGGTTAGTACTGCAGATGTGCAGGCATGCTGCATCCATCCTGTACCAAGGCCACATGTGCATCTGCTGACAATAACTCCCTCTCACAGCTACCTAGGACCCTATGGTCAGCATATGGGACAGCAGCTTGAAGCTGGTGAGTACGACATTGTTCTGTTGTTGCCTGGCAATACCCCAGGCATGTGAAGCACATGCGATTTACCATGCACGCAACCATTAGCAATAGCTATATTGCTTTATGTAATAGCTATATTGCTTGTTGTGCATGTTCACTTGTGCTAGGGTTAACTGTATTGCATCTCAGTGTTCACCACTTGGGCCTATCTGATGTGAACTCAACATTCCTGTAGCATACCTCACAACTTGTCAGTGCCAAGATGTCTGGACAGAGGCCAGAAAATTGTGTTGGACAAATGTCGTAAGGTAAGGTCATGTGTGACACATTACTGGTATACAGAGGATATAAATTGTGTACACACCCCTCTTAAGATGCAAGGTGTTCCTTTTACATACTAATTAGTACCACAATATGACAGTCCACACCTCTTACAGCCTTTAATGTGACCCATAACAGGTACAGTTCACTTCTAAAACCAAGCATCTGGACTCATGTATTGCACCTACAAGGCTGGCCACCTGTAAGGGTGGCAGACATCCTATCAGCATGATGTTTCAGTCAGGTATGATACCTCATGCTGCCATGTGTGTCAGTACACTCACTGTGGCCTATTTGGCTATAATATCACATACATGGGCATTGTTAAGGCACACAGACCACTACTGACCAAGTATAGGTTTCAAACATATGGATATCCCAGACACATCTGTACAGAAGACTGTACACTGGTTTAACCTGCTGATGTGAGGCAGATACTGATAGCACACTAATGTAATGGCAGCGGGAGGTGGTCACCAGCCGTGTTGGGTATACACATCAAAATGGTATAAGCCACACATGATATGATCCTCACACACACACCAACAGTTGCCAGCATTAGGATTAGAGCTCCTGCCTATAATGCTACACAGTTATCAGACATGTCACAGAGCTTATACATTTCCAGCTCTACCAAAGGTACATCTGAGGCCACACACACACACACACACACA
Source organism: Protopterus annectens (assembly GCF_019279795.1). Lineage (NCBI taxonomy): Eukaryota > Metazoa > Chordata > Ceratodontiformes > Protopteridae > Protopterus > Protopterus annectens. The sequence continues at coordinate 1,328,180,636 of NC_056729.1, read as the reverse complement.
CACACACACACACACACACACACACACACACACACACACACACACACACACACACACACACACACACACAGATGCACACACACACACAGACACACACTTGTGAGTATTGGGATTAGAACTCCAGCCTATCTAGGTATTCCTACTATAGTGCTACGCAGTTATGAGATGCGCCACAGAACTTATACATTTCCAACTCTACCAAAGGTACTTCTGAGGTGGGTGATATCAACAGGTCTACTAAATTAGCATGAAGGGAAGTGTAAAGGGTAGTACACATGTCAAAAATGGTATGAGCTAGACAGTACATGATTCACACACACACAGACACACTTGCCAGTATTGGGATTAGAACTTCTGCCTATCTAGGTATGTCTACTATAGTGTATGTCTACTACAGTGTTACACAGTTGCCACATGCACTACAAAGCTTACTGAACTTTCACATGACCTAAGCTGCTGATAACTGCACAGTTGTGGTAAAGTATTACAGGTGGCAGACAGTCTGCCTTTTGTTCCACCCATACATTGTGCTAGTTCCTTCTGTCTTGCACTTCAACCAGCATTATGGCTTGGCACTTCACCAGGTTATTGTATCAAGAGGTGTGGCACACCTGTTAGCTGTTAGCAGTACTCGTTCATCACAGATGTCACCCCAGTACTTACTAGTTATGTCCACCCCTCCTGGCATGTTTGAAGGGTGGTTATCTGTGCTTTCACCCATTAACCTGGTGCACTTGTCCATTCTGGAGCACTGTTGCAACTGCCACATTTACACAGACAACCCTCCACTCTAAACTCCAAACACTCAGACCTGTGAGGGTTACTCATATATCACCCAATGTGGACATATGCACTCTCCAGCAAAGACTGGACTAGCAGGTCAAGAGGATAAGATCAACACCTGCATCACACCATGTGGAACACGTAGCTCACTATGACATCCACTTTGACAGCCATGACATACAGTAAAAAGCCACACAGCCACCTTCCCAGATGCACTCAAAGGACATCTTCCCAAACAGTACAGACCAGCAAGGCAGACACCCACTTAGACACCACGACATGGCACATGCCAAGGGACACATATTTAACCTACACAGTGTGCCCACAACCTAAGCCCCTTAGGCTAACCACCTTGTACAATACAGTGATCATGGGTAACTCAATACTGAGGCACACACATCTCACTCACTAAGTTGAATATGGAGCAGGTAACAGCCAAATATCAATCACACGCCATCATCTAACACATGACACAGCCAATCATTTCACTCCACAACAACTACGAGTATCACTCCATATCCATGTGGGTGTGAATGACTTGGGACATACCTCCCTGGACTACATGACAGGAGACATGGTTGAACTCTCTGATTATGTGGTCCAGGCAGGGGTGACAGTAGCCCTGAGCAGTGTACCGCTGTCACCCAGAATGATGCTGCGGCACTATCAACAGATGGTTGACTGCAACATTGGCTTATGTGTTATGTGTCATTCTCAGGGGATCCAGGACCTCTCTGCTTGGGATGGCATGATTGATAGAATTCAATGACTTGCCAAGGGATGTCCTACATATGTCAACACTGGGTTGCCAGGTACTGGCTAAGTGTCTTGCCACCCCATGGTGCCTTATTAGGCAGTGTTCCTGATGTTATTACCACCATAACAGCTACACATGTATGCAATCCGAGGGTCATGCTGCCCAACAGTGGACATCTGTCAGGATGCAGTCACTCATAGCAGTCGGAGTGGAGGACACATGTCTGCTGTACTGGAGAGGTGGTTCACAGCAGCTGACAGCAGACCTGCACTATCAGGGTATGATGCATTACACAGCTCTCAGTCCCCAAACATGGACCACACCACACCACCACATGTGGTGTTGTCTCCATGTTCATTATGGATAGGAACACCACCAGGCTAGTATCCCATCATAATGCATTGAAGATACTTCTGGTACAACTACCTTGGGGTAATAGTGCAGTCCAGACCATAGCCTGCTATAGGTCCACATCTATGTCCCTAGACTGTCAATGCACATTCCTCAACACCCTGCCATCTCTGATGGTCCAATGCATCACTGACACAGTATGAGTCTTCAACTACCCCTCCATCACCTGGGGAATGTAGCCAAGTGCCAGTACAGTGGCCCAACACTTTTGGGATTCATTATTTCCATTGCCCTAGACCACCTCATACTGACCCCTGGTAGAGGATGCAACAACCTTGACCTGTATTGACCACTTAAATATGGGACTGTTGCTCATCCCAGATATCAATCCCTGCATGGTGAGATTCACACAGGCTGTAATCAACATGGAACTCAACATGTCAGCTACAACCCCCCACACACAAAGATAACCACCTTGCAAAACCTCTCCAAAGCTGACTTTGCAGCCATGAAAACAGGGGTGGATGTCCTCACTGCACCCATGGCAATGGGAAGTAGCTGCATGACTGTGGAATCATACATATAAGCACTGTACAAACAAGTACACAAATGCATGGTAAGAGCCAGAGCCAACAGATCCCAGACACTGTCCTCCAAACACTGGGAGACAATGTGATGATCCCCTGCCATTACTAAAGTGTACATCAGAAGTAGGACACTGTTGCAGGGAACGGTGGTGTTCCATGACTGTTGAACTCCCTTATTAGCCTCAAACACAACTTTGGATCCCTCATGAAATCCCTGACAGGCATCTATGGCAGCAGAGATGCATCAGATACTGATGACAGTCACAACAGCCTTTGATAGTTGCATCAAAAACCTCCACTGCATTAAACACAAGTGCTGCAAGTTACTGCACAAAGCTAATATCTATCCTGAGACAACAGATATTGGCCGCAGTCTTGGAAACACATTCAGTGCCAGCTTTACCCATCTCTCCCCCCACAAGTGAAGTGCTGAGTGAATGTGTTCTCACATGCTGTATCCCATTTCCGTTCTAGGCATCTGTGTGTCACCAGGATGTGACCTTGCAGCAAGGTCACAGGGTATGGCAGTGTGGTGACACATCCACCATGTCATAGGCAGGGTAAATTATGTACACTGTAATCCCCAGTCTGTAACACAGTGATTGCATATGCCCCACAGATTATAGGGCTGAGTGTTGTACATAGGTACATGTTGATGTACAACATCTGTTGTAGAATGGAGAATTGTACATGTTCTGGTTTGGACACACCTCTGATTGCTAATAACCACAGCCATAGGGAATATTCATCAACCAAACACACTGGGATTACTATTCACACACACACACACACACACACACACACACACACACACACACACACACACACACACACACACACACACACACACACACACACACAAACATATTTGCCAGTACTGAGATCCATAGGTTCATTGCTTCATAGGTGTGTAGTAGGTGAATGGGCCTGAAGGCTCTACAAGGCTAGACCAAGGGAATACCCTGGCATTAGGCCACATTATAATAGTCCCCAGTGTGGCTCACTGGAGTGGTCCCCAGGGATGGGTATAGTATTCATTGAAGGCGAAAGGCCGAGGTACCAGATCGTTTACAATAAACAAGTTACTGGTGAAGTGCGTGGATTTGTGTTCGAATTTATTCCTTTGTACCTGTGTTTGGATTTAATAGTATTCCCCATCCACTCATCCAGATTTCTATTGTGGGTGGCCAGTGATGTGCACTGCTTCCCATGTATGTGATCTACATTCCATAACATGGACAGTGTCTGGGTTGTGCACATGTCCCACATGCATGTTTTTTGATGTGTGGAAGTCTGTTTGAGGTCTCCGGGGCATATTGTGTGGACAGATTGGTATCTTATGATGTAGCATTTCTGACCTCATTTGGTGAGACCTGGCTATTTATTTTATTTTTTTATTTTACATTTGTTGACCGGGCTAGTCTAGCTGGATACATGTCCATTTTCAGTAGAGGCCCGGGGAGAAAAGCTCCAAGAAAAACATACAAAAAGAAATCTGAAATTCATAACAGATCAAACTAAAAAAATACAATTGTAACAAACAAATATATATTTTTTATACAAATACAAATACAATGTATCTGCTATGTTATGTTATGTAACTGAAGTGATGATTGCACCTACATTGACAGTATGATATGGGTATTCATGGAGTTATTGGCATCTGTCCATACAGGGCATGTGTGTAAGGCATGGTATTCCCTTTGTGGGGTAGGTTTTCAGACTCTACATTTGTTGCAGGCATCCAGTGGGAACAAGGCAAAATGGCCACTGTACACATTGATTGGGCTACTTAAGGGATGGAACAGGGTGTCATGTCCTTTTACTTGCTGGATAATACACAGTCAGAAGATGAGTCAGATCAAAGTACTTTCTGATGTCAGTGGCACTGTTGTGATCAACAGGCATGTAGTCCACTGCAATCACACCGTGGGTACTATCTGTGAGGCAATATGTAGGGGAACTACCGATATAGTGGTTGTTGCCTAGCCAAGTGAGTTTGTATATGATACATGGGTGGAGAGTGGTCTCTGAGTAATAGAAGGGTTGCCTATATTGTTCAGTAATCCATACTGTCACATAGTCATTGCACATGGCATTAGACATTTAGGGCTGTGGATTGTCTACACCAACCTCTATGGTGTTTGACAACTGTTGGCCTTGTAATGTGGACATTGTTATATATACTAGGTCCTCAACATAATTTAGCAAAACCCACCCCCCCCAATAGATCCTGTTATTACACATTCACCCTGGCCCCCACACAGGATACTGATGACAGACAGACACACACACACTTGCCAGTACTGAGTTTCAAACCCCTACCTAGCTATGTACTACTACTACAGTGTACCACATTTATCACACACGCCATGGAGTTTATAGAGTTGATGTTGTCCCAAGGTACTTCTAAGGTGAGGAACATCACCAGCCCTTGTAAATACTGGCATTGGGTGATGTAGTAGGTGAGAGATTCAAAAAAATATTTTACCCTACACACACATTTACATTTGTCAGGGGTGAGGTTCAAATCTCTATCTAACTATCTTGACGGACCATTGCATTACGCATTAACCACATGCACCAATGAACTTATATGGCTTAGGGTTGCCAACAGGTACTTCTAAGGTGGATGATATCTACAGGACAGCTAAAGTCAGTCACTGAGATGTGTACTGGGTGTAAATGGGGCCAACATCTTTTTTTTTTTGTTTTTTTTTATTAATTTTTTCAATAACAATCATTTGAACAACAAATTATGATAAAACTATGTACAAATTTTACAAAGGCCTCAAGCAGTATATAAAGAAAAAAAAAGGAAAATAAAGGGAATGACAAGTTATATAAACTATAACATAGGGTACAATATTCTTTAATTCATACTTTCAATATGATTAATTAGATGAAGACATATCTGAATTCAATGACTGAGTAAGAAATAGAACTTTTGTCCAAGGGCTGTTAGTCCATTTTCTTGGGTATATTCTTGATTCCTTAACTTTTATTTCCATTGACGCTACTTCAACCAAAAGAGTCATGAAATCTTGTAAGGTTGGAATGAGGGATGACTTCCATCTTCTTGTAATACATTTTTTGGTTACTGCTAGAATTGTCCAAAGAAGATATTTATTTTTGTTATTCAATACAATAGATTCATTTACATTCAGAAGAATTAAAGGTTTTGATAATATAAAGGAATCAGTAAAGATGGCTAGGAGAAAATGTTCATAGTTTCATAGTTTCATAGTATAGTACTAGGCTATCTGCCCTGGGGCATTTGTAAGCCTAGCCATAGTGATGTGGCTTTTGCCACCCCATGAAATGGTACAAAAATGTACAAAATAAATCTAGAATACTGTACCTCTGTCTAGTAGTGACACAATGAAGGTCCCCTTATATAATAGAATTAGTTTACTGTGCCCCTGTCTAGCAGTGATGCAGATGCGACCCCTGGGGTAAACTTACGATCTCCCATCCACTCATCAAGATTTCTCTTGAAGAGAGTCAGTGAGGGGCTCTGCCTAATACGAACTGGGATCCTGTTCCAAAGCATGGGAAGCCTCTGGGTTATGAATCTATCCCTCCAGCATGTCCTATTCATACTTGTGCCGAGGTTTAAGTCTTTAGCTCTTGTGGTCCTGATGGATTTGGATTTTTTGAGGTGGAGCATGTCCATCAGATCCTGATTGGACATGGCCTTGTATGTCAGGCAGAGATCACCTCTGAGCAGGCGGTATGCTACTGAATAGAGCTGAAGTTTCTTTAGTCTGGCAGAATAAGACATATGTTGGAGACACTTGATCCTTTTGGTGAGGTACTTTTGTGGTCTCTCCAGCTGTTGCAAATGCTGGGTGAGGTACATACCAAATGGGGCATTGTACTCAATCATGGGTCTGATGAGGGAGAAATATAGGGGTACAATGACATCCTTGGATCTGGATGTGAATCCCTTCATGATGAGGTGTGCAAGGTAGAATGTTTTTCTAACCACTTTGGCAACGTGGGTGTCAAATAAGAGGTCGCTGTCTACTTGGGTCCCTAGGTCTCTGATTACTTTTTCTGTACTCAGTGGGTTGCTGTCTATGTGATAATTTGTGGGTACTTTGTTTTTTCCAAAAGGGATGACTATACATTTTTTGGCATTTAGTTTAAGGCCATGACTATGGCACCAGTTGTCCGTTTCAGTGAGGCCTTTTTGTAGGATGTGTGTGTCTGCTGGTGTATCGACTATGGCGCCTATCTTGCAGTCATCTGCGAACTTTGTCAGCCACAGCCCTCCCATGTTTGCTTTAACATCTGAGAAATAAATGACGAACAAGAGGGGTCCCAGGACAGATCCCTGTGGGACACCACTTGTGACTGGCTTTGAGTCTGACATTGCTCCAGCGACTTTAACTTTATGGGTTCTGTCCTTTAGCCAGTTTGCAACCCATCTAGTGACATAAGGGTTTACGTTTAAGCTGTTTAGCTTATCTATGATGCCTGAGTGGGGTATTGTGTCGAAGGCCTTAGCCAAGTCCAGGTATGCTGTATGGACTGCTTTGCCCTCATCAATGGCTCTAGTGACTGTTTTGAAAAAGTCAACCAGGTTTAAAAGGCAGGATCTGCCCTTTACAAAGCCGAACTGGGTGGGATCAAGTGTCTGTAGGTCCCCTATGTCTCTGTTTATGAGTTCCATAATGATTCTTTCCATAGCTTTGCAGACCAGGCTAGTTAAGCTTATGGAGCGGTAGTTTCAGGGTCTGTAGAGGCACCCCTTGTGGAGTGGGACCACTGTTGCTGTACACCAGTGTTCGGTACATATCCCAGTAAGGCTAAGGTTAAATAGCATTTTTATGTGTGGGTTTAGCTCCTCTTGGAGTTCACGTAACACGCACCCGGGATACCGTCAGGTCCCATTGATGCTGTGTTTTTGCTTTGTTTAGGCGGTTCTCACTTGGACATCTGAAATGATAGGGAGATTACATTCAGCTGGGATAAGTATTTCTTCTTTTGGGGTGAAGGAGGGAGAAATTTGCACTGAACCTGTCAGCCAGAATGTTAGCAATATCTGTGGGTTCAGTGTATTTTTGTTGTTGTGAACCAACTCCGAGCATATCTGAGGGTTTACGCCCAGGTTTCTAACATAGCTGAAGAAGGCTTTGTGGTTATCTTTAGTGTCCTTAGCGATTTTTCTCTCAAAGTTTGCCTTGGATGTTTTATGAGAGAACGTAGTTTTCTGCTAATGTTGATCAGAGATGTCTTCCCTTCATGGGATTTCGCTCTGACGTGCAGTAGCTTCCTTCTTTGTTATACAATTTGTTTATGGCTGAGGTCCACCAGACAGGACGCTTACATTTGGTGGAGAGGGACTTGGATTTGTTTGGGATTGCATGATCCATGCATTCTTGGAGATGTCCGTAGAAAGCATTTGTGAAGGATTCGGCATTGTGGGATGTGGTATCCACTGGCACAGTGGGCTTATAGGATACCATCTCAGTCTTAAGAAGAGTGAAGTCTGCTTTTGAGAAGTTTTTCACTGTGGTCTTTTGTGCTGGGGGTGGAGGTGGGATATGTATATCCAGGGTGATTAGTTTGTGGTCAGATCTCACTAGTGAGGGGTATACTTCCGGCGTGGAGCATTTTGTCCCCATGTTTGTAATGATCAGTTCTAGTATATTATCTCCCCTAGTGAGAGAGGTGACTAGTTGTTCCAGTGCATTTGAATTTATGAATTCCAGGAACCTTTGGGCTAGGGTATTAGGGCTAGAATAATGTACCCAATCTATGTTTGGGTAGTTGAAGTCTCCCTGTATGATGGTATTTTGTGATACATTCATATCCTCCAATGTCTTCAGGAAGGCTGAGTGGGGTTCTTGAGATTGGGAGGGTGGTCTGTAACATGCTACCAGTTGTATAGCAGTTTTGCCTATGGTTAGTTGCACCTGTATGGTCTCTGATGCTTCATGTGTTGCTACTAACCTGGAGGTGTGGGTGTCCTTTATGAATATGGACACTCCCCCTCCCTTTGTGGTTCGGCCCGGTTTTGGGGCCAAAAGCATGATACGAGGTATAGCCTGGTAGCGCTGGGGTGCTCTCAGGAGCCTTGAACCAGGTTTCAGTTACTGCACAGACATCGATGTTCTCCATGCTGAGGAGTGCATCAAGTGCCTGCATCTTGAGATTTAGACTTCTGGCGTTGAGCAGCATTACCCTTAGTTTTTTCCATTTTTGTTTTCTAAGGAGGTGGGTTTGTCTTTTGAGCCTTGCCTAAAAAGGCACTATCGGGGTGGCAAGAGCCTTAGCCAATATCCGGAAGCCCAGTGGTGACAGGTGTAAGCCATCCCTTGCGAAGCAGCATGGCTTGTCCAACATATCATCCCAGGCAGACAGACATTGGATCCCCTTAGAATGACACCAGTACTTGAGCCAATTGTTAAAGCTGATCATCTTGTCTTTGTATTGTGGTATCATTCTTGGTGAGGGCAAGATGCTGCTCAGGGTCAGGGTCATACCAGCCTAGGCTACATAATCGGAGAGCTCCTCTATGTCTCTTTTCATGTAGTCCAGGGAGGTATGTCTCAGGTCATTCACACCAGTATGGACAATGACAGAGTCATATTTGTACTTGCTTTGGAGTGACCTGAGTGCGTGTGTTATGTGGCGGATCCTAGCTCCCGATAGACAGCTCACAGTCACCTTCTCCTTGTTCAGCCTGGTCAGTGGACATCAGTGTGTATGACTATGGAGTCATCTATTACTAGTGTATCAGGCAAGGTGTTTGGCCTTAAGGGCTGCGATTGGTCGACACACTGATTTATTGAAGTATGTGTTGCATGTGTTTTGTTTTGAGGTGGTGGATTTTTGGATGTCTGCTTTGGGAGCCTCTGTTGTTTTGGTAAGTTTTTTATTAGAGCCTCCGAGTATGTCTTTGTGTTTTTATGTGTTTGGTTTGCAGTTGTGGTAGGTCTATGTGGGACTGGGATTGTTGTGTGTGTGGTTGCCATCTCCTCCTGTCTGGTCATGCCAGCCCTGAGTTGAGAGAGTTCAGCCTCCAGTTTGGCTATATAGTTGCATCTCTCACATGTATTTGTGTTTGTTGGGAGGAGGAGATGGTTGTATGTGTACATGAGACAATTGTAGCATTGTCTCAAGATACCCAGATTGACCAGCTGAACTGGAGACGACACCAGTAATCTACCACTCGACATGCTAGAACAGTATAAGGGAGTGGTATACCTTTAAGGGAAGTGGATATTCACAGGGGTGGTAAGTAGATGTAGTGCTTTACTTAGTACGAGAGTGCTTACTTAGTAGAGAAGTATTGAGAACAAGTGCTAGGCTTATAATACAGTGAGTAGTCTGGTTATACTAAGAGCAGAGCTTCCTTAAGGGAAAATTTGAAGAGCAGACTTGGCGGAGCCAGAAAACGTTTAACCTTGTTTAACCGGCGCTGCGCTATGCGCACGACCGCGCAAAGCCGTGCAAATGCAGATTTTAAACAGTGAACTACAAAAGAGCTAGAAATGGTCCCAAACAACCAATTACTACAGCTTCTTGTGCTGAGGTCACTTCCCCCAAGGACAAGTAGGCTGCTCAAGGCTCCCCACTCCCACTGGTGAGCAAAGAAACTTCCTTCTATCTAAGTAACGTAATGGACAACACAGGAACTACACCACAGCCCAGAATACAGCAATGCCTGTAAACTGGTCTAAACTAGTCGAGGAAGGCGGGAAAACAAGGATTATTTTTTTGTTTTTTTGTTTTTTGTTAGAAACATTCCAAAATTTCTTAATGTGAGAACAATCATAAAAGATGTGAGACCAATCGGCCTTACATTCTAAAGAGCATCTCCAACATATCACCTGTTCAGAGGAGTTAAATTTAGCAATTTTATTAGGTGTGTAAAAACCTCTACACAAAAATTTCCAGGAAAAAATCTTCCATATTTGTAAATTAGAGGTTAATTTAAGACAGTGTAACTTTTTTTATTTAGTCATAGGATACAGGGACAATGTACAATCTCTAGTAACAAAATCCCAAAATTTCTGATTAGGAATAGTTTTATAAATAATAACAATTTTATACATTTGTGAGATTAACTTTTTCAAATTAAATTCACCATGCAGTGCTTCATGCATAAGAATTATAAATTTGGGTGATGAGCTATAGGAAGAACTCTGTATTGTTCTGCACAAATCTTGAGTGAATGGAAGTAGACTATTGAGAAATAGCCAGTCTGATGATGGTAGATCATACTCTTTGATCAAATTTTGTGCATCTAGTGCAACTAGGTTCTTTGTGCAATGATACCAGCATGTACATTTTTTTCTTTCCCAGCAGCTGAGTGTATCTAAGCTAATATTATCGAAAACGTTTTTTTGTAGTTTTAAAGGGGAATAGAAGCTGGATCCATAGTTTAATGTCAATATTTTTATTTACAAAACTTCTAAAGGTCTTATAGATATGATTTAAATAATCTAGATTAGTAAATGTAATAGTATTATATTGCATATTGATACAGAGTACATACCAAAGTTTGTTAATTAATTTGGGTAATTGTAATTTTTTTATTAGTTTATTTTCATTTAAGATAATACTTGTATGTAACAATTTCCAAGCTGAAGAATATTTGAGGTCTATCCAATTTAATATTGTTTTGAGGTTAGAGGCTTTAATGTAGGATTCTAAATCTGGGAAATTTATTCCTACAAGTTCCCATGGTCTAATCTGATTAGTTAGAGCTATCATATGCTTTTTTAGGGTACCATAAATATTTTAATAGAGTTTTGTTTATTTCTTTTAAAATATTTTTACTGGGTAATATAGGGATAGAAAGAGCTATGTAATTTATTATTGGCAATAAGATCATTTTAATTAATTGTAATCTACCCACAAATTTTAGATGTAATTTATTCCATTTCTCTGTGAAAATTTTAATGTGTTTATAATGTTTTTATAGTTTGTGTTTAAAGTTAGGTCAATATTTTCACATAGGTCAATCCCTAGGTACTTCAATGAGGAAACCTGCTTCCCAATTATTTCACTAGTAGTCAAATTAGTATTATCATTAAGATTTTGTTTTTAGAAGAATATGATTAGATTTAGAACTACTGATTTTTAGGTCAGAAATATAGTAAACATTTTTGACTAGTAAATCTAATTCCTGTAAGGATACTTCAGAGTTTATTAAAGTAAGTAAGATATCATCTGCAAATAACATTATTTTGGAATTAAAATGATTATTTATATTTTGGCCTATAATTTTAGGATCAGATTGACTTGCCAAAGAAAGGGGTTCTATTGCTAAAGCGAATAAAATCGGAGACATTGGGCATCCCTGTTTGGTACCTTTAGTAATTTTGATAGGTTCTGACATAAATGGACCTAATTTTACATATGCTAAATTGTTATAATAAACATTTTTTATAAAATTAATAATCTGAGAAGGGAATTTGTATGATTCAAGAATTTTAAAAAGATATTTCCAGTTTAATGAATCAAAGGCCTTCTCATAGGTTCATAGGTGGGTACTAGGCTATCTGCTCGAAGACATTTAAAAGACTAGCCAGAATGTGTTGGCTTTCGCCGCCCCCTTAGATTAGTTCCCTGTGCCTCTGTCCAGCAGATCCACTGAAGTGATCCCTCAGGTAAACTTTCTGTTTCCCATCCATTCATCAAGGTTTATTTTGAAGAGTGTTAGCGAGGAGCTCTGCTAAATGTAGATTGGGATCTTGATCCAAAGCATGGGAAGTCTCTGGGACAGGAATATATCCCTCCAGCATGTCCTATTTATTCTTGTGGTGTGGTTTAGATCCCTAAAGCATGTGGCTCAAGGGGATAAGGTTTTCTTTAGGTGGAGCATGTCCATCAATTCTGGGTTGGACATGGCCTTGTATGTCAGGCAGAGATCACTTCTGAGTAGGCGGTATGCAACCGAGTACAACTGGAGTTTCTTCAGTCGAGCTGCATAGGGCATCTGTTTGAGGCCAGTGATCCTCTTGGTGAGGTACTTCTGTGGTCTTTCCAGCTGTTGCAGGTGTCTTGTAAGGTACATCCCAAATGAGGCGTTGTACTCTATGATGGGTCTGATGAATGATAAGTAGAGGGGCACAATGACCATTTTTGATCTGGATGTGAACCCTTTTGTGATTAGGTGGGCCACGTACCAGGATTTTCTAACCACTTTGGCAATGTGATTGTCAAAGGTGAGATTACTATCTACTTGGGTCCCCAGATCCCTTATTACGTCTTCTGTATTTAGGGGACTTACCACCTATGTGGTAGTTTGTGGGTACTTTGTTATTTCCAAAGGGGGTGAATATGCACTTTTTGGCATTTAACTTAAGGTCATGATTTTGACACCAGGTATCTGTCTCAGTGAGAGACTTTTGGAGGAAGTCTGTGTCAGCCAGGGAGTCAAATATAGCTCCTAGTTTGCAGTTGTTTGCGAACTTGGTCAGCCATAGTCCTCCTGTGCTTGCCTGTACTTCTGAGAAGTATATGCCTAACAGGAGGGGTCCTAGTACTGAGCCCTGGGGAACACCACTTGTAACCTATTTAGAGTTGGACCTAGCTCCCGCAAGTCTCACCATGTGGGTTCTGTCCGTGAGCCAGTTGGCAACCCGTCTTGTGATGTAGGGGGTTATGTTCAAGCTGGTGAGCTTGTCTATAATATCAGAATGGGGAATGGTGTCAAAGGCCATAGTGAGGTTTAGGTTGGCTGTGTGTACCACCTTTACCTCGTCTATAGTCTTGGTAACTGTCTCAAAAAAGCCACCAGGTTTAGGAGACATGATTTGCCCTTAACAAAGCCAAACTGGGTAGGGTCCAGTGTTTGGAGGTTCCCAATGTCTCTGTTAATGAGATCCATGATGATGCACTACATAGCTTTGCAGACCAAGCTAGTTAGGCTTATAGGGCAATAGTTCCCAGGGTCTGTTGTGGCTCCACCTTTGTGGAGCAGAATAACCATTGCTGTGTGCCACTCTATGAGTATGTAGCCTGTGGAGAGGCTGAGTTTGAACAGTGTGTTTATGTGAGGGTTAGTTTGTCTTTGAGCTCGTGTAGGATGCAGCCTGTGACACTGTCCGGTCCCATTGATGCTGTGTTTTTGGCTTTGGAGAGGGCTGTTTTAACCTGAGTGTCTGTGATTTCAGGGACTCTACATTCTTCTGGTATGGTTATGGGCCATTTTGGGGGTGAGAGGGGGGTGAAGTTTGCGCTGAACCTGTCTGCCAGGAGGTTGGCGATATCGGTCGGTTCAGTGTATTTTGTGACATTCTGCACTAACTCTGAACAGATCTGAGCATTGCCACTTAGATTCTTGACATAGCTAAAGAATGCCTTGTGGTTATCTTTGGAGTCCCTGGCAATGTTTCTTTCAAAGCTTGCCTTGGATGATTTTATGAGGGAGCATAGTTTCTTGCTGATACTGATCAGTGATGTCTTCCCTTCTTGGGATTTTACTCTATTCTGTGCTAGTTTCCTGCTCCTATTGTATAGCTTGTTTATGGCAGGAGTCCACCAGACTGGTTTCCTTTTCTTGGAGGAGTGAGTCTTGGTTTTGCTTGGGATGGCACAATCCATGTGTTCTTGTAGCTGCCCGTAGAATGCATTAGTAAAGGATTTTGCAGCTTGGACAGTGTTATCCTTCAGCATGGGGGCTTTGAAACCCCCCCCCTCAGTCTTAAGTAACGTGACGTTTGCTTTTGAAATTTTTTTCATGGTGGTTTTCTTGTCCAGGGGTGAGGGTGGAATATGGATATCCAAAGTGATTTGTTTATGGTCAGATCTAACCAGTGAGGGGTTAACCTCTAGTGTGGAACAACAGTCACCCATGTTGGTGATGACCAGGTCCAATATGTTGTCACCTCTGGTGGGAGTGCTGTCCAGTTGAACCAGGGCATTTGAGTTTATAAATTCTAGGAAAAGTTGGGCAAGGGAGTTAGTAGTTGAGTAGTTCTCCCAGTTAATGTTTGGGTAATTGAAATCACCCAATATTAGGGTGTTTGGTAGGACCTTTATGTTTCCCATTGTTTCCAGAAATGTGGAATTGGGGTCCTGGGATATGGTGGGTGATCTGTAGCAAGCTACAATTTGAATTGCAGTTTTAACCATTGTTAGTTGCACATGGATGATCTCTGAAGCATCGTGCTGTGCCACTAACCTGGAGGTGTGGGTATCCTTGATGAATATGGATAAGGCCCCACCTTTTGTATTTCGGTTTGGGTTCTGTGGCTGAAATGTATGGTATGAGTTGTAGCCTGGTAGTGCTGGGGTGCTCTCTGGAGCCTTAAACCAGGTTTCTGTTACTGCACATATATCGATTTTCTCCATACTGAGAGTGCCTCGAGTGTGTGCATTTTGAGGTTTAGACATCTGGCATTGAGTAACATTACCCTCAGTTTTTTGTTACTTGTGCTATTTATGGTGGTGGGTTTGTCTTTTGAGCCTTGCCTAAAAAAGGCACTATGAGGGTGGCAGGAGCCTATGCCAGTATTCGAAAGCCTAAGGGTGACAGGTGCAAGCCATCTCTAGCGAAGCAGCGTGGCTTGTCGAGCATGTCATCCCCTTTGAATGACACCAGAAACTTAGCCAATTGTTGAAATCGAGAATTATTTCTTTATACCATGGTATCATTCTTGGTGAGGGCTGGATGCTACTCAGGGTCAGGGTCATACCAGCCTGGGCTACATGATCAGAGAGCTCTTCCACGTCTCTTTTCATGTAGTCCAGGGAGGTATGGCTCAGGTCATTCACACCAACATGGACAATGACAGAGTCATATTTGTACTTGTTCTGGAGTGACCTTGTGCTTGTGTTATGTGGTGGATCTTGGCACCCGACAGGCAGCGAAAAGTAACCTTCTCCTTATTCAGCCTAGTGAGTGGGACATCAGTGTGCCTCACTATAGAGTCACCTATTACTAGTATGTTGGGTATGTTATTTTGCATTAAGGTCTGTGATTGCATGGCACACTGGTTTTGTGAAGTATGTGTTTCATGGTTTGTGCTGGGGGTGGAGGTTGCTTGGATGTTTGCTTTGGAGGTCTCTGTTGGTTATGCAGATTTTTATTTAGAGCCTCTGAGTATGTTTTCATGTATTTATGTGTGTTTTTTCCATTGCTGGTTTAATGGGTCTATGTAAGACTGGTGGTGTTATGCATATATTTCCCTTCTCCTCTTGACTGTCTGATCCAGTACTGGGTTGAGAGAGCTTAGCCTGTAGTTTGGCTGTATAACTGCATCTCTTGCATGTGTTAGTGTTTGGTGGTAGGAGGAAGGGGTTGTCTGTGTACATGAGGCAGTTGTAGCATTGCCTCAAAATGCCCAGATTCACCAGTTAGACTGGAGTGTACACCTGAAACTGCCCTTTGGACATGCCTGGATAGATACAGTGAACTGTTTTACTGGATGGCTGGTAAGGATGAATAGAGAGCCTTGTCCTTCTGTACAGTACAGGAGGGTCTAGTGCTAGGGTTTATAAGTGCTTGCTATAAGTTTTGAGCAAGTGCTGGGCTGAGAAATGAATGGCTTGAGTGCTTAAGTTAAATGTCTGTCTAGTTCCAAGGGAAAAATTGAAGAGGAGACTTTGTGGAGCCAGGAATAGTTTTACCCTAGCTGACTGGCATCAAAACCGGGCAAATACGGCATTTATAGCAGGGAAATGAAAGAGATAGAAATTAGCCCAAAGTGGCCAATAAACTACTAATTTCTGGGCTGAAACCACTCCTCCAGGGACAGATAGGCTGCTCAAAGCTCCTCTCTCTCACAGTTGAACAGAGAAACTTCCTTCTATCCAAGTAAGCTATGGGCAAACACAGAGATTTGTAACACAGCCCTGAATTCAGCACTAACCTGAAAACTGGACTATACTAGCTTAGAAAAGCGGGAAACAAGTATATATATTTTTTTCAGAAAATAAAGCAGATACACTCAAAAAAAATAGTTTAAAAGCACAGAAAAGGATATGTATTCCCCAGGATTCACTAATCCTCCATGTAAGACTAAATAAGTCTTACACAGAAACTGCAGCCTAAGAGGATGATGTCAGCGCACCATGCATATTCATGAGGGAGTGCTGACCCAACTCTAAGGCTAACACGGAGCATGCATGAGTGCAGGGGTCGTGTCAGACTCCCAAGCAGTCCAAAAATCCATGCCCCTGCAAGTCCCACAATCGACAAATATAAATAACATGAGCGAGTCCGCTCAAATGTGTACATACTCAACACTACACTCCCCTACATTCTAAACCCCTGTACAATAAAAAATGTAAAACTCTTATTTCTTTTTTTATTATTCCCAAAATAGCTGTCCATATTTGCATGGGTTTGCCCATTGCCTAGCTACAGTTAGCAGTTTAGACATCGAAGAGGATAATAAGAAACTTATATGCAAATTTAGCCAAATAGCAATAGTGTAGTGGTAGAGCCTTCGCACAAAGCGGAGGCATTCCCAGTTCGAGTCCCTCCACTCCCCTTTCTATTTTCTGTAGGAAACCTGTATAGAAAAATAATTCCTGACATTTATCTTTTAAATTTTAGTAAAAAGCATTGAAATGGCCTATGTAGTAGTGAACGATATCTTATATACATATATATATATATATATATATATATAAGAAGGTGAATTGGTTATGCGTACTGATGAATGCATAAGTAACTTTAACTATTTAACTAGCGCAATGGCTTTGTGCGGAGCTGCACAGTGTGCCAACTAGCGAAAACAAAACATGTTTGTGCGTAGCTGCACACCACGCTAACCAGCGCAACATCGGGCAACGTCATGCAACGTCGAGCAACGTCGAGCAGTGTTGGGCAAAGTTGAGCAAAGTCGGCTAAACACAGCCACACCTCCTGGCCAGTAGTAAAATAAAAAGCAATGACAGGCCTCGAACCCGGGATACTGTGCACCATTATCACAGTACTCAACCACTAAGCCATGACAGCTTGTAATATGGATGCACTTTCAACACACACATACATATTAATGAAAGTTTACCCAGTACTAAGCAGGTGTGCTTTCAGCTGAGATTATTCAAAACCGGCCAATCACAAATAAGTGTGGGAAATGAGGCATATTTAAGCCCCATAGGCAGGAATACTTACCATAACTGGTTGTAGCTCCCATCTGCAGGCAGCATGGCCCATGTTGGAGAGGGCTATCACTTTCAAGCGCAACGGTGGGGCATTGAGGAGTCAAAAGTGATGGTTTGGCTCCTCATCCATAATCATGATGACAGACTTCTGCAGGGCCAGTTCCAGGGCACTGAATACAAAGTGGAAGCCTGGAACCGTCTAGCACATGATCTCACCAGTGCCACAGGCATCCCTTGGACTGGTGAGCAGGTCAGACACCACTTCTCAGACCTGAAGAGACGCAAGGAGGACCGACTGAACCAGTGGATACAGGAGGCCCGTGGGATGCAAAATGCCCCACTATTGAGTAGGTAGCCATGGAATGAAGTATGTAAGAATTGCTATTGTAGTCTATATTATGGATAGGTATATGTCTCAATATCACTTCATTTACTTCACAGCTGCAGGTGTCCGTGCTGTGAATCAGCAAGCCTATGCAGATAGGCTGCTAAGGCTGCGCCACCAGGCAGGTTAGTAATCATTCTGCATATATTGTTCTGTAAAATAAGTGAGAGAGCATGAAAAAGAGTGTTGTAACCCATTAATAAAGGCATAATACATCTTGAATAAGTCTTCTGCATGCACTGTACTATAAAATAAATGAGAGAGCCTCTAGAAAAGTGTGTAATGTAATTAATAAAGGTAAAATTCCTGAAGTGTGTCCGTGTCACTTTCCTCGATATGTTGTTGTACTCTTGTATTATAGAAATAGTACTGTTGTATTAAGCGCTGTCAACCCACATTTGGATAGGCTCATGTAAAGTGGATGAAGGGAGTGCCAGTAGCTGTTAAGCATATATACAGTCCTCAACTGTTGGTTAATGGCTGGCATACATAGGTTAATCTGGCACATGCGTAGCTTGTTATTGTGTTCCCCAAAAATGTCCCAGTGTGCTGCTAGAAATGTAGGGGGTTGTTAAATATAATTGATAATGTCACCTGAACACATCCAGATATGTAGATATATAAATATAAATAAAATATATAAATATGTAGCAGTAACATCTGCATCCTGGACAGTCTGTATGTCAGAAACAGGTCAGGTATATATAGAATTAGCAAAACCCATTTCACAATTTAACGGACATTGCCTAGTGTAATAATACATGCAGGGGATATATACCTGCAGTCAATATGAATGTAATGTAAACTATAAGTACATATAAGTTGTTAATGGAGGTATCTTTTTACACCCTACTGTATGTGCATAAACAATGCAATTCCACACGTCAATGGGTATGTCTAATCTCAAAACATTTGTTGAGACATATGTCCTATTGGTTTATAAATATCTGCATTTACTTTGATGCATGTGCCCTGCTCAGATACCACAACCTTGGTGGCCTGTTGCCACCAATCAATCCTGCATGCTATTGGAATGTCCACTGTTGTTCTATATATGCATGTGTTATGCTTGCTGTTCAACTGTTGGAACTCTGATGTGTTGGGTTAATGGGAATACTACTGCATGCTGTTACAACTAATTTGGAATGCTGTTGGCTATTAACAACCCATATTGTCATTAAATCCTCCTAAACATAGAACGTATGGGAAGGCCGGTTCCAACGGACCCATCTGTCCCACCTCAGCTGGTGATGGCACGTGGCACCAGCAGGTCCGGTGCCCAGCCTGGGACCTCCTCCTCTGTTGGCCCTCTGCCACCTTTGGGTGGAAGTGCTGCAGGGGATGGGGCTCGTCCCCCCCATGCAAGCGTGGCCACCTATCACCATCCGAATGGTCCGGGCTGTGGTGCGTAGGGAGATCGAGTGTTCAGTCGATGATCCTCTATGCCAGCTTGAGGCACGTGTGGCACAACTCACGGGTGAGCCTGCCCCTCCTATGCAACCCCCAGCACAGCCACCCTCTGGGCTGTGAAGGTGCAGTGGTGACTGCCCATGGGTGGGGATCTCAGTCCCACTGTTGCCATCTGTGGGCTCATGGGCTTGCGATTTCCAAACATCCTTCCCCGTCAATGGTGTTCACCCACCATGTGTCATATTCCACCCCTGTATGCATATTGTTTGTCTTGTCTATTTACCTCCCCAACCTACCTTCCCAAATATACCCACTTCCCCATCTCCACATTCCACTCTCACCTGAAAAAAAAAATTATGCCCCATACATAGCTGACCATTTTGCACACATGTCTACTGGACACATAAACTGATATTTAATTGGCAGTACAACATACTTTGCTGTTCCCACCCCTCTCTCAGGGGTGGAAGGTTTCAAATTTCCCTCCAAATTTCTAGCATATGCGCAGCTGTTGCTGTTAAAGAAATGGGCAGCTATGGACCTTCCCTACACCAGTCCTGCATATCCTGAGCTGTTTTCCCTACTGTCTTTCCCTCTTTGTGACCCTTTTTCACCACTTTCCTATCTCCCCATTTTCTTTTCTTTCAAAGAAATGAGTGCGGGGGTTAGCTGGAGTAAGCACTTTTAAGCAGCAGTTAGCAGGTTTGCACGAGTGTGCGCTTGTGTTCACTTAGCTAAGTATTGCTAAGCTTCACACAAACCCGCAAAAACCCGCTTACAACTGCTTAAAAGTGCCTTAGTCACCCTGCATGTGAGGGTCCTTGTTCTGCTCAGCAGCAAAATAAAACACCACTGTTAGTCTCGAACCCCAGACCTTGGGAACACTAGACTGCATGAAGTACCACTAAGCCACAGTAGATATACAACAGGATGTTGCTGAAATATATATATCATGCATCAGAATGAGTGAATGTAAAGGAAAGATAGGAATGCCATAACACAAAACCTGTTCTGTGGAACTTTATCAGCAGTTGTGGAATTGCATTACATGACTGTGATAACAGAACCAGACATTCTAGCAGTAAATAATGTTACAGCAGCACTTTGCAACCCCCACACAGTATCATAGCAGGACAATCCCCACCCAAATGTACAAATTACCAGTGTGTTCAGGGTCCAGCAAGGATGTAGGTAGTATTGGAATTGTTCAGTTTTCATGAGCATCCTGTGCTAATGTCAACAATAAAAAGCACAAACTGTGCAGAAGTGAGTACATTAATATTCACAGTATAGCAGTTCACAAACAGTTCATGTGCCAAATGAATACTTCTCAATAACTGCATATGTATGGCAGCTAATTGTATAAGTAGAAAATACTCCCATGTATCTTGTGCTAGCATTTGTAGGGGTGTGTACAATTCTACACTGACAACTGTGTACTGGAAGTGGCAACATTCAGGTCTGAGTACAACATTCAAATCACTGGCTACACCCCTAGCCTCAAATATAAGAAATATACCAACCTTCTGACTTACACAATGGTGTCCACAGCAAACAAGCATGGGCCCCACTTTGGAAAGCTGAAAGGGCTATGCCTACCTGACTTAGCAATTTATAGCATTGTGTTGCTATGACAGTGAGTATTGCAATTACCACACAGCAGGCTGCATGCAATTACCAAATGGTGGCCACCAATTGGTGCAGAGGCCATCACAAGCACATGTGCAGATACCTATAAAAGCAGGCAGTACTTGCTGTCCACACATGCAATCATTTCATTGCATCTATGGAGAGAGAGAGAGAGAGAGAGCGAGAGAGAGAGAGAGACACAGACACAGACAGACATACAGACAGACACCGACAACAGCAACAGCAACAGAAAAAAAAGATATTAAAAGTAAAAAAAAAAAAAATATATATATATATATATATATGGGTCTATCTGACATGGTCGACAGTTCATTTGACTGACATTCATTTGGTCGACAGTTCATTTGACTGACAAAAATGTATAGGTGGGGGGCTCCGCCCCACACCCCCCCAACTATATATAACAACTCCACGGTCGCACAACAGTGGGGAGGGGGGCAAATCCCAGGTTTTTGCCTTGAATACTTTTTGTCAGTCAAATGAACTGTCGACCAAATGAATGTCAGTCAAATGAACTGTCGACCATGTCAGATAGACCCATATATATATATATATATATATATATATATATATATATATTAAAAAAAATTAAGATATAAAAAATAAATAAATAAATAAAAACAAATACAAAACACAGGGAACTGACAAATACAAACACATACAAAAGAAAGGTATGTAACAGATATGTATTTACTGGCATGTAGTAGATGTTTGTGAAGAGTAATCTGCATACTTTGAATCATCCATATGTGGCAGCAGTACGTATCTATGCACAGATGCCCTGCATAACTACTGCCATGTTGAAATCAGTGTGTAGCTGTGTACAGTGGGATATGACTGTGACATATGTAGTTCAGCATTAAATGTCAAACATCTGATCCATGTTATCTGTGTTCTGTACAGTAGTATGTACAATGTCTGTTTGGGAGAGTAGCGCATACAGTTATATAAACATGGATGTGACAGAGTAAAAACTGCATGATAGTCATATTAACGTATAGCTTAGCATTGGCAACAGCTGTACCAGGCTAGTATGCTAATCTAGCATTTGCAGCTATATATATACCCTCTAATATTACTGTGTGCTCACATGTGACACCTGTTCATGTTGCAGCAAGGCCCAACAGGTCAGCCGTGAGGTCAACGGACTTACAACAGTGTGGACCTTGTGTGTGTATGGCACACACATATGGAGAGATCTGTCTGTGTCAGATATATTAGCATCTGTACATGTGCATAGAGCAAGGGACATACTGCAACTGTTTGTGAAGGGTGGACATATATATGTTGGTGAAGGTTGTTATGTGCATATTTCTATGTAGGTTGTAGTGTGTGACAAACAAGACAGCATACAGTGCTGGTATATGACATGTGGTGGTTAAACGCTGTGGGTATGATTTGTCAGGTTTGCAGTGTTGCAGCCAGTGAGGCCTGCTAAAGCTACATGGGCTGAGAACAACTTCAATGCATTCCGCACAGCACTGTGTAATATTGTTACATAACTGTATACCTCACAACCTTCGCATAATTGATATTCCCACCATGAAAGGTGGACTGTATATGTGCCTATATGTATATCTATATGTACACCAATGGATGTTTATATGTATGTGTATATATATATATATATATATATATATATATAGAGAGAGAGAGAGAGAGAGAGACAGAGAGAGAGAGAGAGAGAGAGAGAGAGAGAGACAGGGTCATATTTACTGCGACAGATGCCTGGTGACAAAGCCATGGACTCAAGCTCAATGTTGAAACTGCATTGGCATCCCTTCTGGTAAAAACTCCATACCCATGAACTACCACATAGGTGGTAGTCTACTTACGACCGAAAGTGTGATAAGAGACCATGGGACACAGGTGGACAGTAGTCTCCCCTTTGATAATCACAGTGCCACACTAGTCATGTAATCTGTCTACGTGGCACACCTCATCACGAAAGGTGTGTCATCCAGGGAAATATAGGTCAGTGTACCCCTCTACTCATCACACATAAAACCCATTATAGAGTACAATGCCCCATGTGGTATGTACCTCACAAGACATCTACAGCAACTGGAAAGGCCACAGACATACCTCACAAAGAGTAATACCGGCCTCAAACAGATGCCCTATGCAGACCGTCTCACAAAAACACAGCTAGACTGTGTTGCATACCGCCTACCCAGAGGTGACCTCTGCCTAACATACAAAGCTATGTCAAACCCAGAGCTGTTGGACATGCTCCATGTAAACAGATCACAATCCCTACGAGCTACATGCTCTAGGGACCTAAACCTTGTCACCTCAGTAGACAGAACATGCTGGAGGAATAGATTCCTATCTCAGAGACATCCCATACTCTGGAAAAAAACACCTATCAATAGCAAACCAAGCTCCTCATTAGCAGTCGTCATGAAAAATACTAATGATTGGATGGGAGATAGGAAATACACACCAGGAATCACCTCTGTGGCTCTGCTGGACAGGGGCACATGAAATTAAATTACATGTGTGTCAAAGGCCAGGGTAGCATATGGCTAGGTTTCTATAGGCCCTAGGGCCAATAGCCTATTACCTACCTATGAACTGATACACACTCACATGTACTTGTTGCAATAATTGCTATGTGAGGTTGAATGAGTGTGATGGTGAATGTGTTGGTGAATGTGTCGAGGTTCTGTAAATGTGTGATAGCTTAGTGGGAAACTGTTTCTGTCATGCTATTTTGTGTCCTAGCTCTGATCCCAGCAAAAGATGTGTATGCTATTGCTAGGCAGAAAAAGCAGTATGGCATACGGTCTGACGTAGTCCCTTGGTGTGGACTGGGGTGTGCCATTGTAGGCTAAAGCAGTACATGTATGCTTATTGATTGATACTGCTGGTGAATCCAAATTCCGTATGAACTGTAATACTACCTGAAGCTGTAGGCCTAAACAGCGCAGTATGGTGTATGTCCACATTGCTTGGAAACACTGTTATGTGTCTTCCCTGTAGTCCTCACAGATTACATACCTCAGGCATAATGTTTTGTAAGTACTGACACATAGTACTGTATGGTACACAGGTAAAGCTCATCTGGGTTGCCATACCTTTGTGTCTTGTATGTATGTCTGATGTGTGTGTGGGTATGGCTGTAACATGCCCTCGGTCATATGTGTGTTACAGGATATAAGTGCGTATCTAGCAACATGTATAGTCTAGTACAGCAGTATGCCACCTATGCTAATGAATGTGCACATATGTTAGGCAGGGGCTTGCCACCATCAACTAGTGTGGTATACTGGTGATACTGTAACTGGACTTTACAATCATTGCAATGGATGACATATGTCTTTATGCATTAGCTTGATATATACCTCCAGTGGCTAGGTTGTGCATTGTGTCGCATACGTGACATGTACTGTTGTATAGTCTTACATACTGGTTTCTCTTTGTTGCTGTGCAGAACATGGTTTGATATATAGAGCGTGCCAGGCACTATCAGGCAGTTGTCGTATGAGCACTGATATGTGGTATTGAAAGTGTGTATCCTCTGACAGCCAATAGGTTGCTACATATGGCAGTCCAGTGATATCTGTACTTTAGAATGTTAAGTGAGCCACATGACTTGCTCACACATATTGTTTCATTGTCTTCCAGGATCATGGCCCACCATCACAATCCGACATATTGCCCAGCCGAGGATGAGCAGATAACAACCAGCCTGGTTCAGCACTATGCCCTGCTGTTCTCAAGAACCAGCCAGGACCAGCATGAGCGGACTGCACTGTGGCAAGATGTTGTCTGTCGGGTAAATGACATAGGCATGCATAATCAGACATATGAGCAGGTACGCCATCACTGCAGTGATTTACTTAGACATGTCCGGCAGCATGCGTCTGATGTCCGTAGACAACAGCTTGCCACAGGTGGTGGGGTAGCCATCCATCCCCCCCTCACCAGAGTGGAGGAGCTGCTCCTCAGCCTGGTGGCTCCTGGCCAACAACAACAGCAAACATGTATCATCATGGAGGCCGGAGCCACCCAGTGAGTTGACACAGAGAGTGCAGGTAATATGGCATATCTGTAGACTACTGTTACCTCTATTGGTAGATCATGCATATGTGAGATGTGTACTGTGTAGTTAGAAGATGTGGAGCCTGGTGTTGTGCAATACTGATAATTTGGAACATAATCTGTAGGCCTGTGACTGTCAACCATTGTACTACTGTA
Organism: Protopterus annectens; assembly: GCF_019279795.1. Taxonomy (NCBI): domain Eukaryota; kingdom Metazoa; phylum Chordata; order Ceratodontiformes; family Protopteridae; genus Protopterus; species Protopterus annectens. Next base: position 1,328,155,429 of record NC_056729.1, on the reverse strand, counting down.
AGATTGCAAACCCACAGTAGCAATGCCACAGTTGTTGCCACTGACAAACTGTCTCATATCCTTGTAGGTCCCTCTGGTGTGACAGCAAGCCAGCAGACCCATGCTGGTGAGTGTGTTCTACATTTAATATTGCATAATATATGTGCATGTCATAGATGAGGTGTAGGACATGTACACATAACACACCTACGCATAATGCATGCTGTGCATGTTTGCTGTGAGACTATGCACATCCCAGTAACATGAGTAGCTGCCTCAAACACATGCAATACACACAGCATCCCACACAATTGTGGCAAAACTGTAGTGGACATTGGATAGGAAGAGTCGATACACATGCACACAACATACACAACATTGTCATACGCAGTACACATTAATATGCTACACATGGCATATTCAGACACCCACTGTAAGATCACACTCCAGTATCCCAAATGTCATCCACGCAGCACACATAATATACCTGAGGGGTAGGGGCCTATCATGGGGCTGTGCGACACTCTGCAACACATAACACATTCGTGTTAGGCAGTGCTCCCTATTGGGCACCTTACAAACCCATGTAACAACTGGCTGTGAAATGGTGAATGTAGCCATGGTACTGCAGTTCAGGTACAGCATGCTAGGTGCCGGTCTGGCACACATTAGTAGCCTTGAGTGACCACATGATGCTGCATGATGATGGCTCATGGTACTACATCCCATCCAGTTACAGTAACCACTGTACTACACATAGCATTAATTGCTATGCACCTCACTGTTGTGTGTGTGCAAACATATGCACCAATACACAATATGCATAGCAATCACCATTTGTACAAAGTGACACATATATGTCTTGTAATGCTATGGAGGTTATAGGTCACATGACACACATTGGGTATGTGTAATGTTTAATGTTGCAGTTGTGTTGTAGCATGCCATGTGTCATGGCTGGCACTGGCATGAACACAATATGTCATACACACACCATAACCACTGTACAATGGCTATGTTGAGCAATGGTATTCCATCAGGTATACATGCACCACTCATCCTGTGTGTATACATAGCATGCATGTGCTAAACCTGTGTCCACAATTATCTGCTAAAGACACAGACGCTCTAATCAGAAATGGATATCTTTGTGACACACCGATACACTTTCAGCCATGGTATGTATACCTGTGAGTGATGGTGAACAAGACATTGCAGAGCTTTCAATACTTGCACAGCAACGTTGTGTCCATGTACACATTGCGTTCCAGGCCAGGGTGAGGCCAATCACTGAACAACAACACACATGCATCAGAGCCATGTATACTGTTATTAGCAAGGGTTGTCTACACTCGCACTGCATGCTGTTGAGCAACACACGTCCTGCATGCTGACACATGTGATATGACTGTTTGGCTTGTGATACTGTACCCCACCATCATCCGCTATTGAGTATGTTCTGGATTGCTGGTGGTAGTGTGTGTGTGTGTGTGTGTGTGTGTGTGTGTGTGTGTGTGTGTGTGTGTGTGTGTGTGTGTATGTGTGCATGTGTTCATGTGTGCATGTGTGCATGTGTTCATGTGTTCATGTGTGCCTGTGTTCATGTGTTCATGTGTGCATGTGTGCATGTGTTCATGTGTTCATGTGTGCATGTGTGCATGTGTTCATGTGTGCATGTGTTCATGTGTGCATGTGTTCCGACATCATGTACAGGTCGTAAAGTGTGTTTCCTGTCTTCCTCTCACAGCTGCTGAGGTTGGGCTGGTTCACTGCAGCAGGGAACCTGATGTCACTGGGCAAAATAGTGATAATCAGGATAGGTGTGTTGAGGCACAAGCATGTTTGGCAGGGTCTGTCGTTGGGCCACCAATCGACAGAACACAAGTTTCCACCCCATTCATGCACACAGTCATACTGCCAATGCATCCATCACCAATGCCCTTAGCTGAGGGACAGTGTACAGTCGGCATTGGCCAGGACAGTGTGGTATCTATGGCACATGCATCCTGACACAGCAGCCATACCCAGATGTCTGGAACGGTACCACATAGGCAGATGTCGAGGGGTTCTCTTCGGAGCACTGCTGCTCATCATGCCCCTGGCAGATGTGCTACAGGTCTTACAACCTCATGCATGTTCCAGGCTGTCATGGAGGCACAGGCATGTATGGAACAGTACACCAGACCAGGACTAAGGGCACAAAGGGCACAGAGGGCACATAACACCGCTGTAATTGACAGTATCTGTGACCTAGCAGGTGCCATTTGTAATTACACTGAGGTCACTGATAGACATTGGGGTGAGACATTAGATGTCCTCCGTAATGTCATGTCCATGTGTCAGGACAGTGTGGGATGGTTGAGACATCGATGTGGATGTATGCCAGAAACATCAGCAGCTGGCAGTCTCCATGGATGTCCCTCAAGTCACAGCTGCTCCCGTAGTGCCAGTACCAGCCCCAGCAATGTTGGGGTGGGCTGTCCCAGCAGGGACCTGGGTCCAGTGTACATCTGTCCACCTCTGAGGATAGTACCCATCTGGCTTAGTACCTGATACTGTCAGTAGCACATCTGCCAGGCACAGGTACCGTGTCCGTGGCCAGAGATGGAGATCTGTAAAGCCTGGCAGGTACAGTCTGTGGCTGTCCCACAAATCCCCGTATATGGCAGCCACATGGTGGAACTGTGTGCATGCAGACACACACGCACTTAAACCAGACACCTAGGGCTAACACATACCCACACACATTACATCAACATTGGCCCATAGCAGTTCTCTTGGCCCTCACACACACACACACACACACACACACACACACACACACACACACACACACACACACACACACATGTCGATTGGTATGGCTCAATGTAGGCCTCTGGCAAACCAACAACACACCCTGTGCATATGATGAAACCTGTGCCACCTCCTGTCATCTGTAACATTGATGCAGGAACAGGCTACCATGGTGCTGATGCACAGGGTGACTTTACAGCAGTATAGCAATGTTAGCATGTTGTTAGCAGTAAAGTGTAATTATATCCTTGAAAGTGTAGCTGAGCAGGCATGATGCATTAAAGCTATGATTGTCAATGTAGTATTTTTTACACCAGTGTTAGTTCCAATAGTGTGTTGTCCGCCCACATGCCACTTGGCTGATGTGTGTAGTATTGGCAGCATGTGTTAGAGAGTGGACAGTATATGTGGGATGTGTGTAGCACAGATTTGCAGGTGTACATTTGTGAACATGGTGGAGGCACACTGTCTGCATGTACGTGCATAGTGGACACATGGGCAGGGTGACATGCCCCGTGTTACACAGTAACACTCCATAGTTTCTATTGGTGGCCAGTATGCATTGTACTACACACATTTTGGTACTTGAGTATACATGTGTGTATGACATGGTTTGACACTGTGCTGTGGGTGATACTGTTACTATCTGTCATTGTTTTGCATTCTGGTAGCATACATAACCTCAACAGCCTTACCATAAACAATTGTTAGATGATGTGTTGACAACTGACACACAGATGTAGGACAGACAGTCACATTTGGATCCTTCAGGTACTATACTATGCCAGTAATCAGTGGTATTCACCTGCACCCATTCCTGAGACCACTCCTGTTTGGCATATAGCTCTCTTAGGTACAAGCAATCACAGTAGGGATATGTCCATCCATGTCTGGAAATGCATACTGTGGCCTATAATGCATTCTCCATATGACACACACATCCTCCACAAGGGTATCATACAGACAGATACCTGTTGTCAAACCCATGCTGTAAAGCTATAAGCCAACCAAAGCATAGTCATCCACCTTTATGAAACATAGTATCCCCACAGTACCACATAGGTAGTAGACACCAACATGTTGAACAGGTACCGATGTGTACATGCAACCAAGTGTTACATCATCTTTACTTTGGTAATCACATTTCCAAAGGTATTTTGAAATCCCTCGCTGGATCACATAAGCAATAAGGGGTCTGCATGCATATTCACAAAGGTTGTCGTACACCTATAATGAATAGCCATCATTGACAGACTTTGCTGCATTTGAACAGGTCTGTAATATACCTCAGCCATAAACCCTCACTCACACAATTCAATAGAAACCGTAATAAGTGTGTGTGACATGGATGACCTAGGCCAGGGATCACTACAGTGGCTGACCTTGTCACAAGCATACAGATGTGACCTAAGGTCTGGAAAGTGGCAGCACACTCTGGCAAAGATGACAGATGTGTTCATGGAGAAAGCAGGGTTCCCACCTATGAAATAATTGAGGTCACATGTACGTATATGTATTTGCCACACAGCTACCTGACATGTGCAATGCAATTACTGTCGTCATACTGATATGTCATACAGTAATAAAAGCAAAACCCACAGCACATTGACCAACAGTGTCACACACATAGAGCACACATACACACTCACCAAGTACAGGATTCTAACCCCTACCTAACTACTTTATGATAATAGAGCAGTATACATTAACACGGTGTGCTATACACATTACTGGATGTTTCCCTTTCCACAGGTATATTTGTAGGATGGTGACATCATCAGACTTGACAAACATAAGTATAACACTTTTAAGGTGTTCTACTATTCTCCAAAAAGGTTGCTTCTCTCCAAGAAGATTACACACAAACACAGTTGTCAAGTGCAGGATACAAGCCCCTACCTAACTACTTCATGATACTAGAGAAATACACATTAGCACAACACGCTATACACATTACTGGGAGGTCTTTTTTCCACAGGTATATTTGTAGGATGCTGACATCATCAGACTTGACAAAGATAAGTATACCACTTTTAAGGTGTTCTACTACTCTCCAAAGAGATTACACACAAACACACAATTGTCACATGCAGGATTCAAACCCTTATCTACTTACTTCATGATATTGGTGGAGTACACATTAACATGATGCACTATGCACATTACTGGGAGGTCTCTTTTCCACACGTATATTTGTAGGATGGTGACATCATCAGACTTGACAAAGATAAGTATACCACTTTTAAGGTGTTCTACTACTCTCCAAAAGGGTGCTTCTTTCCAAGGAGATTATACACAAGTTAAGTGCAGGATTCAAACTCCTACCTAACTACTTTATGATACTATAGGAGTACACATTTACACAATGTGCTATACACATTACTGTGAGTTTGCCTTTCCACAGGTATATTTGTAGGATGGTGATATCATCAGACTAGACAAAGTGGGTTACATTAGGTGGGCTACATAGAAGGAATGTCTAAACACTTTGGCCATGTGATCATCAAAGGGGAGTTTACTATCTACCTGTGTCCCCAGAGCCATAATGACTTTCTCCGTACATACTGGATTACCACCTATGTGGTAATTTGTGTGCACTTTGTTTTATCCAAAGGGGATGACTATGCATTCTTTGGCATTCTGCTTGAGGGCATTGTTTTGACAGCAGGTATCTGTCTCTGTAAGACCCTTCTGCAGGATGTCTGTGTCAGCCATAGAGTCGATTATGGACCACAGTTAGCAGTCATCTGCAAACCTGTTCAGCCATACTCCTCCCATGCTTGCCTGTACCTCTGAGCAGTATCTACTGAACAGGTGGGGTCCCAGGACCAAGACCTGTGTGATGCCATTTGTGACTGGTTTAGAGTCAGACATGGCACCCACAACCCTGAACATGTGTGTTTGACCTGTGAGCCACCTGGCCACCCATCCTGTGACATAGCTGTTAATGTTCAAGCTGGTAAGCTTGCCCATGATGGCAGAGTGGGGAATGGTGTAGAAAGTCCTTAGAGAGGTCCAGGTGGGCTGTGTGGACTACTTTCACCTCCATCTATGTCCTTGGTAACTGTTTCAAATTAGCAACTAGGTTTAGGAGGCAGGATCTGCCTTTAACAAGGCCAGGTTGGGTAGAGTCTAGTGTCTGGAGGTCCCCAATGTCTCTTTTTATGGGTTCCATGATAATTTGCTCGATAGCTTTGCAGACCAGGCTGAGTAGACCTATAAGGCAATGGTTTCCAGGTTCTGTTGTGGCACCCCCTTTGTGGAGCTGGATGACTGTTGGTGTATGCCGTTCTTTGGGTACATAGCCTGTGGTATGATTGAGTCTGGACAGTGGTGAGGGTGTAGTTCCTTTTGGGGCTGGTGTAAGACGCAGCCTGGGACACCATCCAGTCCCATTGATGCTGTGTTTTTAGCTTTGGAGAGGGCTGTCTTTACCTGCATGTCCATGAAGTCTGGGGCTCTGCATTCTTCTGGGATGGACACAGGCCCTTTTGGGGGTGATGAAGGGAGTTTGCACTGAACCTGTCCCCCAGGATGTGGGCAATGTAAGTTGGTTCAGTGTATTTCTTGCCAATTTTCAGTAGCTGACAGCATATTTTGAAGTTGCCACCTACATGTTTGGTATAGCTAACGAAGGCTTTGTGGTTGTTATTCTTACATTCCTTGGCAATTTGTCTTTAGAAACTGGCCTTGGATTATTTTATGAGTGATCATTTTTTCTTCCTAATAATGATCAGTGATGTCTTTCCTTTTGTGAAGTTTGCTCTATCATGTGTTCATTTCCTCCTGCTGTTGTCTAGCTTATTTATGGGCGATGACCACCAGACTGGTTTCTTATTTTTGGAGGAGTGCATCTTGGTTTTATTTGGGATGTCTCGATCAATCCATCCCTGTAGATGCTCATAGGATGCACTTGTAAATGATTCGGCAGATTGTATAGCATTATCCTATAGCAAGGGGGCTTTGGAACTTTCCACTTTGGTCTTGGGAAGTGTGCAGTTTGCTTTTGAAAATGTCTTCACAGTGGTTTCATTGACTGGGGGGGGTGGGATGTAGATGTCCAGTGTGATTACTTTATGATCTGATATTACCTGCGAGGGGTTTATCTCTGTTGTGGTACACTGGTACCCAATGTTGGTGATGATCAGGTCCAGTATGTTGTCACCTCTAGTGGGCATGGTGACCAGCTCTTCCAGGGTTTTAGAGTTTTTAAACTCTAGGAAACATTGGTCAAAGGACGTTGTACATGAGTAATTCTCCCACTCAATGTTTGGGTAGTTGTAATCTCCTCATATAATGGTATTTGATAGGGCCTTTGTATTTTCCACTATTCTCAGGAATACTGAGTGAGGTTCCTGAGACAAGGTAGGTGATCTGTAGCAGGCTACAATCTGATAAGCAGCTTTGCCCAGTTTTAGTTGCACTTGCATGGTCTCCAAGGCCTCATGCTGTGCCACTAACCTGAAGGTGTGGGTATCCATAAGGTAAATGGATACACCCCTTCCTTTGTTATTTCACTCATGGTTTTGGGTCCGAAGATCAGAGGGAATGTGAGTGTTTTATGTGGAGCATGTCCAATAGCTCTGTGTTTGACATAGCTTTGTATGTTAGGCAGAGAACACCTGTGAGTAGGCGATATGCAAGGGAGTACGGCTGGAGCATTTTGAGATGGTCTGCGTATGGCATGTATTTCAGGCTGCTAATGCTCTTTGTGAGGTATTGCTGCAGGCTTTCCAGTTATTGTAGTTGTCTTGTGAAGTACATAGCAAAAGGTGTGTTGTACTCTTTTATGGTTCTAGTGAGTGATGAGTAGAGGGGAACAATGTCCTCTTCTATTCTGCATGAGACATCTTTTGTGATGAGGTGCGCCACATAGGAGGATTTCCTGACTACTGCAGGGATGTGATTATCACAGTTGTGTCCACTGTCCATCTGTGACACAAGGTATCTTGTCACACTTTCAGTGTTAAGTATACTACTGCCGATGTTGTAGTTCATGGCTACAGAATTTTTAACAAAAGGAATGACAATGCACTTTTTGGCATTGAGCTTGAGCCCATGGCTTTGACAACAGCCATCTGTCTCACTGAGGCCCTTTTGTAGGATGTCCACATCTTTAGTGTTTACAATTATGGCTCCTAGTTTGCAGTCATCTGGAAACTTCAGTAGCCACAGACCTTCCATGTTAAAGTTTTCTTCAGGGAAGTAGATACTAAACAGGACAGGACCCAGGACTGAACCCTGTGGTACTGCACTCGTCACTGGTCCAAAGTCATACATGGAGTCTGCTACTTTCACAGTGTGTGTTCTGTCAGTAAGCCAGTTGGCAACCCATCTTGTGACATAGCAATTTATACCTCGTTTAGTGGGTTGATTTATATTTACAGAGCGTGTGGTGGTGTTGTAAGCCATGGCAGGATTTACATACGCTGTGCAAACCACCTTACCCTTGTCTACGGTTCTAGTGGCTGCTTCAATGTCATCTATCAGGTTTAGGAGACATGATCTTCATTTTACAAACCGAACATGGTTGTGGTCCAGGGTTTGGGGATTACAAATGTATTTTTTATAAGTTGTATGATGATACATTCCATGGCCTTGAAGGGCAGGCTCATCAGGCTAATGCGGCGCTAGTTCCTGGGGTCTGTGGTGTCTCCACCATTGTGTAGTGGGATAACCGTCATTGTGCACCATTCAACTGACACAAAGCCTGAGGTGTGGCTGTGACTGAACATGGTACGTCTGTTTGGTGCCTGTTTGTTCTGTGGTTTGTGTAGAACACAGACTGGGACGTTATCTGGTCCCATGGCTGCTGTGATACTGGCTTTGGAGAGTATTTTTTTTACCTGTGCAGCCGTGATGACAGCAACTTTGCAGTCTTCCATTATAGTGATGTGCTCTTTCATGGGTGAGAGGGGGGTAAAGTTAACACTGATCCTATCTGCCAGGATGTTGGCAATAACAGTTGGGTCTGCATATTTAGTGCCATTGAGCTGTAACTCAGAACAGATCTGAGTGTTGCCATGACATGGACCTGTCTGTTGTGCAGAGTAGACAGTATGCAACAGAGTACAGATTGGGTTAAATTCAGTCTTGTTGCATGGGGCAATTGTTTGTGGCCAGTAATCCTCTTGTTGAGGTACTTCAGTGGTCTTTCCAGCTGCTGATGGTGCCTAGTCAGATTCATCGCAAGTGTGTTGTGGTACTCTCTGACGGGTCTGATGACTGATGAGTAGAGGGAACCTCCTTTGACCTACATGCACAGACCTTGGCAGGTTGTATGAAGACATAGCATGATTTTCTGACCACTTTGTGAATGTGTTTCTGGAAGTAGAGATGACTAACCACATTTGTCCATAGATCCCTTATTATCACCTCCATATTTAGCCTAAGTGTGTGAGCATACCCAGTATGACCTTTCAGTATGTTGTTGCCTGACATTTGCTTCATTTATTTGTGTGTGAGCATGCCCAGTATGACCTTTCAGTGTGATGCTGAATGAAATCCACTACATTTGTTGAAGTGTGTGAGCAAGCCCGCTATAGACATTTATATTATATGTGTGTTTACAGCAGGGCTCACCTTTGTGTCATAAATCAACAGGGATCATGCTGTGCCTGCAGAGCTTCCATGAGACACTTTGCATAGACTTATTAACATTTTGACATACAGTGGGGACAGCTATTCTTTGTACTTTTCTACCCGGGGGCACACCTGATTGTTACTGTGGGTGTACATAGGATGAGGGGTTCACCTGACACTTATACACATTTGCTAGGCCTGCACTGCTATGTAAGGTACTCCATTTCAGTCTGTACTGTTGCCTATCGTACTGGCTTGAGGCATACTACTGTACTACAGATCTTAGTGTCCACTGTCACGTATATTAGATTGTGACTTCATAGCCTACCCAACCCATATCACACTGCCTGGCCTGCTGTTCTCTGTCTGCATAGGCCTGTGGGGGAGGTAACCCATATGCCTCTTTAGGGGCATGCTACAGCATTTCTTTGTGTTTGCATTAGTGTATGATTGTCCTGCTGTGTCAGTGCATTGTCCTGCTGTGTCAGTGCCAGTGAAATGCTGTCATGGCTTAGTTGTTCAGTACTGTGACTATAGTGCACAGTATCCTGGGTTCAAGCCCTGTCACTGCTTTTTATTTTCATGCTGGGCAGACCAGACTGCTTAAGGAACAGTAAAGCAGATATGAGCATGTTTACCTGACTTAGCTCAACTTTGCCCGACCTTGCCCAACATTGCTAATCGTTGCCCGATGTTGTGCTAGTTGGCGCGGGAAATTTTGTTTACATATAATAATTAGTGGTAAAAGCTGCCTAGCACTGCTTTATATTGCTTGAAACATGGTAATCATGCCTCAGGTGGTCCTGCAGGGCTGCCTATGTCGGATGCACATAGTACACTCCCTACACATGTGTGAAAACAGGTAGTGTCAAGTTAGGCTTCCCTTTTATTTTATGTGCGAGTCAGAGAGAGGTATCATTTCCAAGGTTCCTACTGAGCTAGTGTATGTGCTATGTGTTGCCTCTTTACCAAGGCCAAGGCATACTGGGCATGCCTCCTTCTGCCTACTGGGACAGGCTCAGGTTGTTCCTTCTCTGAGCCATGCTGTGCTTGTGCAGGCCTTGGCAATGGTGGGAGGCTGTTCGGCCCTGCCCCATGTTGTTCCTGCTGCAGCTGTTTTTGCAGGATCATATTGTGTAGCATGGTACATACCATGACAATGTGGGTACATGTAGTTGGTGAGTACTGCAAGGCTCCACCAGATGTGTCCAGGCACCGGAACCATGACTTGAGCATCCCAAACACACGCTCGATTACATTTCGTGTTTGTGCATGTGCCTCATTATGGAGTTCTTGTTTGATGGGTGTCATCAGCCATGGCTCCAGTGCATATCCAGCATCCCCCACTAGGTGACTGTCAGGGATGTCCCCATTGGCAAATGTGTGGTACAGCTGCATCAGATGCCAGATATGGGAATCATGGTAGCTTCCAGGGCAGCCAGCACACACATTCAGTATTATGCCCTGAGCATCGTACACGACCTGGCAGTTGATGGAGTGGAAGCCCTTGCGGTTGATGTAGGCCCTACCTCACTCACTGGCTGGTGCTCTGATGTGTATGTGCGTGCAGTCAATTGCACCCACTACCTCAGGGTATTCCGCTATTTGCTGGAAGAGAAGCATATTGCTGGCCAATGCCTCATGGGAATTGGGGAAATATACATGATCACCAACATGTGCTGACATGGCATTCAGGAACTGGTGCAGTACCCTGGATGCTGATGCCTGTGAAATCCCCATCATATCACCAGTTGGTCTCTGGAAGGTACCTGTTGCTAGTATTCTTAGGCCAACACATACCTTGGTTTCCACTGGGATGGGTTCCCCTCTGTTGGTTCTGTGTGTGAAGCGTGGTCTGCACAGCTCAATAATTTGCTGCAGGAGTTCTCTGTCCACTCTACTTTGCTCCACTATCTCCAGCTCATGTAGCCCCTGGTAGGTTACCCTGGGTCTGTACACTCTTCTCCGTCTCCTCACTGTGGGTTGCTCAGCAGCATTCGCAATGGCACCACCCTCAGCATCTTGCACATGCTGCCTTATAATAGCAATGGCATCCCTAACATTTTTTTTGTCTCAGTTAAGCTTTTTAAGTTTTCACTTCTCTTTGTATACTGCAGTGTTGCAGTGTTTCTGAGAAAAACATGGGGGAATGTTGTTTGCAGAGTTTTAAGTGCTGGGCTGGGCTGGGCTAGTGTACTGCCTGTGTAATTGGCTGATTCTGATTGATTTCACCTGACAGCTCTGCTAGTTCTCCTTGGTTAACTTCCTACTACTTCTTTTCCTTCCTTTTCCCTTTCTGTTTCCACAGAGGGCAGCATTGTGAAAACAAGCGCAAACACGTGCACATGCACGCACACAGGCTTACACAGGCTTACACAGGCTTACACAGGCTTAGGCAGGTGCACATCTGCGCACACAGGCTTAGCCAACCTTACACAGGCTTACACGGGTGCACACACGCACACACAGGCTTAGACGGGTTTACAGGCATGCACACACATGCACACAGTGTAAGCATCTTTGCAAGAAACTTTAGTGATAGCCACGGTGTACACCTTCAGTTACTGGGTTTCAGTTAAGACAACTGTGGACACTCCTCTTCCAGTCCTGATTAGCTCACAGCAAACACATGCCACTCTGCTCCAACAAGCTTACAGTCTTTTACACATACCCCCTCATGATGTCACCTATCTTCTACTCTACTACTCCCCTAATCCTACACTTACACTCTAGGGACATGGTTCACATGGCAGGGAAAATTGAGATTCACTATCCTTATCCTCATTTGCATAGGATTGCCTACTACTGCTTGGTTACATCTCTCAAACTGAGCTTCCCCCTAGCAATCACTGCTCAGTAGCCATGTTGTCGTCAGCCTGCCATTCCCCTGCATGTCAGAAGAATATTTTTAATAAAATGCCTATTTTTGGCTTTTGTTTTATTTTCTGTTTTTTATAGCTCCGCACGTTTGCGCGGCGCTGCGCTACACTTAAACATCGGAGATCGGGGAAAAAAATGTATTTTTATTTTTTTGCAACAGATAAAAATGCCAATGGCCTTATATTTGGCCATTGGCATGCTTCCTCAACTGGATGCATCCTTTATTTGGAACTGTCATAGCTCCGTTTTGCTATTTGCAGAACGGAACTCCGTTACCAATGGAGTACATTTCTGCAAATAACTCTACTCTTACTCGGATAGGTTAGTGTTTCCTGGATCGCAAATTTACCTCATTTGCATAGCTTTCAGCAGCAAATGAGGTAATTTGCATAATATAACACTGTCCATGCAAGAGTAGTTTTAGGAGCTCTCATGCACGCCCCTGCTGGCTGTTCCTGGATCGCTCGGCAGACATATTGGCTGTCTGGAGTCTTACTCTACTCTTAGACTCCGTGCAAGCCTTTGTGAATCTGGCCCATTGTTATATATTGCAGATCAGAGTTGTAGTCAATGCCCCCAGTAATAAAGTTGGAAGAAACACAAATACAGTAAAAGCAGATGAATAAAATGCTATATATATATATATATATATATATATATATATATATATATATACATATACATATATATAAAAAACAAAAGAAAAACGAACAAACTGATTTAAACAAGTTACCCAATTAACCAGAAAAAAGCTCAAAACGGAACCCTGTTCCAGCAGTCTTCAGTTAGACAAGTTCTAACTGCACACCCCTGCTTACTATGGTGCAGGGGAACCTTCTCCAAAAAAGATGGCCTGGATCAGTGCTCAAGTTATACAAACAAAGCTATATTCAATAGGCCTGAATCTGGTCTATGCTACAGCAGCAAGGTGCACCAATTTCAGAAAGAAACAGTTCAAATAAGCAACCACAATAAGCCTGTGACCAGAAATTTCCAGATCAGAAGGGCAGAATCCAGCCTCTCCTCCCACAAGAGTGCAGACCACAAACCTTCTTAATGTAGAATAACTGGCCTGAAGCCCAAGTGCTTAAGCCAGAACTAATACACTTTTAGAATAGCAGACACTGGGTCTTCAGTCAAAAATTCCCAGCTTAGAAGGATGTAAGCTACCTATCCTGTCACAAGAGTGCAGACCACAAACCTTCTTAATGCAAAACAGCCTGTATGAAGCCCAAGTGCTTAAACCAAAAGACTTAGAATGACAGTTACAATTTAATCAGGCTATGACCAAGCAGTAATAAATGCAGCAGAATAAATAAAATTGAGTACTTCTAAGAAAAGCAAAATAAAGTAGGAGGAAAGACAAATACAGTAAAAGCAAATGAATAAAGTGCAATTTGTTTTAAGTGCAAGAAGAGAGGAAGGAAGAACCTAAGTGGGCTTGCCTTCTCAAATCTCCTCTCTGTATTACATAGAGTGAACACTAGATTCAGAATATGATCTAACTGTACTCAGTTAAGTGAGCAAGTGAGATGGACCCTGGAGGAGTGTTCTAATACAGACTTACAGGAGGGGCGGTCAATTCCAGAGTCACCAACACTAATACCAGCACAAGAACAGGGAGGGAGGGTGGGGAGCTAACTGCAGAGAGACACACAGCACACTGTTCAGAAACACACAATTAGGAAACAGAAGAAGTGAAAATACAGTACTTTGAAAACTGCAAGTCTGTACTTAACAGAAGACTAAAATTCATTACTGCAAGTTTCACATAGCTTCAGCTTGTAATGCAGATGTTTGTAGCTAAGCAAGTCTCTCAGAAGTTGAGCATAAACTGATTTCTCAAACTTTGTGGCTAGCTCTTAAAGTACAGAGGAATCCCTCTAGGATATTAAATATCAGGTAGCAAAGAAGTGATAACATCACCCCCTCTTATAGCAAAATAACTGCAGAGAGACACACAACACACTGTTCAGCAACACACAATTAGGAAACAGAAAAAATGAAAATACAGTACTTTTAAAACTGCAAGTCTGTACTTAACAGAAGACTAAAATTCACTACTGCAGGTTTCACTTAGCTTCAGCTTGTAATGCAGATGTTTGTAGCCAAGCATGTCTCTCAGGAGTTGAGCATAAAATGATTTCTCAAACTTTGTGGCTAGCACTTAAAGTACAGAGGAATCCCTCTAGGATATTAAATATCAGGTAGCAAAGAAGTGATAACACCACCCCCTCTTATAGCAAAATAACTGTAGAGAGACACACAGTGTACTGTTCAGAAACACACAATTAGGAAACAGAAAAAATGAAAATACAGTACTTTTAAAACTGCAAGTTTGTACTTCACAGAAGACTAAAATTCACTACTGCAAATTTCACTTAGCTTCAGCTTGTAATGCAGATGTTTGTAGCCAAGCAAGTCTTTCAGGAGTTGAGCATAAAATGATCAATATCAAGAGTGATTATAAGATCCTCTTGATTATCCCTATTTAAGATATCTATGGTAGTTGTAATTCTTTGAATATTATCTTGAGTATGTCTATTATAAAAAAATCCCATTTGATCTTCTGAGATGAGATGGGTTAATGATTTCTTAAATCTGTTAAATAGAATAGACATTAATAATTTATAGTCATTATTAATCAGAGAAATTGGCCTATATGATTTACACATATGAGAATCTTTATTTTCTTTTAGTATGGGAGTAATTAATGAGTATTTCTACGAGGGTGGAATTATACCTTGTAAATAAGATTCATTCAGGGCTTTGTGCAAGAGTGATATAGCTGAGTATGGTAAAAGCTTATATATTCCATTAATAATACCATCTATGCCCGGTGATTTATTGTTTTTGCTTTCTTTAATTTTTTTCATTAATTTCCTTTAGAGAGATTTGTTTCTGAATCTCATTAATCAAACTCTTTGGCAGACTTTTAGATTCCAGGAAGTCTAGACTGTGGTCTGTGAATTCATGTTGAGAGTCATTGTTTTTGTATTGCTCCAAAAAGTGATACTTAAAGGCATCTAAAATATTACTAATATCAGAAACTTTTTTATTATTTCTCCCTTCATGGAGCACATTTACAATATTGTTTTCAATGGAGTTTCTTTTCACTTTCACTGTTAGATTGCGCATATATTTTGGAGATACAGAGAAAGAATTTTGTTTTAATTTTTCTAGGGCCAAGTTGGTTTTATGAGTTAAAATGTCATATTTTTTGTTTAAGGATTCAATTTCCTTTTTCTTGTGTGAAGTGATTTTAGTATTATCTTTATTAATTAATACAATTTGTTTTTGTATATTAGATAATTCAGGCTCCCATTCCTTCATTTTATTATTAAACCATGCAATAATTTTGCCATATAGATAAGCTTTCAACGAATCCCAAAGAATTACTACATTTACTTCACTGATTAGATTTGTATCTAAGAAAATTTCTGTCTCTGTATCAAGCCAAGGCTTGAACTACTTCAATTTAGTAATATAAGCTGGTATTCCTTTAGTGAGGGACAGTTTTTTTTTGTAAATCTGTTTGAAGATTAAAAATAAGTGCATTGTGATCAGACATAGGACATGGGACTATTGTAAAGTGTGATAGTTTTGTTTTTAGGTCTTGGGAAATAAATATTTTATCAGTTCTGGTTTGAGTCCTGTATCTAAAATCACAGTGGGAAAATTCTAATGAATTATCATTTCTGAGATAAAATAAATCATATAGCTGTAAGTTATCTGCCCATTTTTTTGAGAGTTTTCCCTATAGGAGTAATATGAAAAGGTATCTTTTTAGTAGTTTCTGAGTCATTTAGTAAACAGTTGAAATTACTCCCTAAAATCAGGCTACCCTTAGAATTGTTAGTGATGAGTGTTTTTTTATTGTTTTTACCCCAATTCCCAGGAACCAATAGACATTGACCAGTGTCCAAATTCTGTTTCTAAATTTTATTATTGTTATTGTCAGAAGTCCTTCTTTATCTTCATAATTATATAAGATTTGAGAGGAGATAATGCTTTTCTTCCATAATGTTAGAACACCTCTGTTTTTTTAGTGTATAAGGAGTTGGATAATATTAGGTATTCATTTGGGTTGGAGCTAAAGCTATCATTTATTTTGAAATGGGTTTCTTGTAAAAATATTACTTATGCTTTATTTAATTTCAAGTATTTTAATAGGTTGTGTCTTTTCCCTGGACTATTTAAACCATTAACATTTAAGGAAAGAAAAGTCAAGTCCATCTTTTTTGTTTAAAGGTTTAGAGTTTAATAAAATGTGATAGCAAACAATCATAATACTTAAAACTTGCGTACCCTTCTTGGAAAGATTATATTTTGATGACAAGGTGCTGATTTCCAGTATAAAATATAATTTAATAAAAGTCTGAGGTCTAAAAAAAGAAAAAACATTTAAAACTAAACTTTTGATAAACAGTAAATCCATTAACTTATGGAATGTAGAACATTCCTAATATGACAGAATAAAAATATCCAGTCAGATTAACCATCACTTCCAAAATTTTGAAACAAGTTTGCCCAACTTGTGGCTCCAGATCATGTGTTATATGAAAGTCTATATATTGATTGGTATGAAAGAACACTATATTAGTGTAATATACAGTTTGAGTATAAACAGTGCAACTACATTTCACTAATACACCCTTGTTCAATTGAAGTATATATATCTTCACTTCTATATGAATAATTATAGAATCAGAGAAATAATATTTTGAAAATGATCTATTAAAGGGCTCAAAGAGCATCTGATTACATAAATAATTCCAGTAATTTAAAGATGGATAAACAATAACAGTGTTAACCAGAATGAATCCGTAAATTAGTAGATCAGCACTTAAGTATTTATAGTAGAAGATATATGTAATTAATTACTAAAGCATTTCCCCTACTATGAGGTATTATATGATTGATACTCCACTATATAGTAATTTCCCATATTTCCCTACTGCTACCAACTAGTAACAGTATTACACATAATCATGAGCAAGGACATATGGAATTAAATTGTACATCACAAATGGTGATGGTTATAGGAGGAGATACTGCTCAAGTAATTCCTATTTATCTCAAACTCATGGAGAGACTCCAACATTAATTAATAAACATCAATTTGATTTCTAACAAATTATGTATAGGTATATATCTGGTTAGGTACAGGGAAATCTGTACTTCCATAAAGTTTAAATATCACATCTTCTATTGCAGCAAGTTTTACTACTGTCTAGAGTTTATATATATAGATCTACTCCTTTCCCCTTTATTTATCCTCTCCTTCTATTTCCCTTCAACTTCCTTTTTAGCATTTGTCATTATATTTCTAAAGCATTAAGTTGAACATTTGAACCCTGCACAATGAATCTCCGTTACTACATATTTGATCTTCAGTCTTTTACCAAAGTCAGTGATCTAATTAGTTACAATATTACTGTGTCTATGTATAAACTTTTATTCTCAACATTGTAGTTGCTGTCTTTTATATGTACGCATATATATATATATATATATATATATATATATATATATATATAGTACATATTCATATGTACCCCTACACACACAAGCACACACATGTCTACATATCATTACACACATATATATTGATTAGCATTCCCTGCAATTTTTTTGACAATAACAAAGACAGGCAGTGTATTTGAAAAAAGTTTGGGAATGGAATTAAAAGAAAACTCGCCGTCTTAACGTGCTGTTCAATTATTTATTGCTGTATTAACAGTCAATCTCTTATAACATGTCTCAGGTACTGATGAGCATATTAGAGTCTATTATTATGAACTTTGTTGTGTGTAAATAAGTCAGACTTATTTTCATTTTCATTTAACTCCAGCTTCAATAAATGTTCAAAGAGTTCTAGAAACCACTCATCTAGCTAAATATCTATTTACCACTCTTTTTCACCACTATTGTGTATGAGAACAAGGTGTCATTCCAACATTGGTAATCTTCTAGGACTCTAACATTTTGAAATTAGCTTAACTAATTTATATTCCAAACTGCAGGGTGGCAATTATTTGTAACAGCACTAAGGATAGTAAAATAGAAAAATGATTAATAACTTAGGTATATGTGCACTTGAGCCAGTCTTTATAACAGCTATATTGTACATCTCCCCAATAACAACACTGTAAGATACAGTAAAGCTGCACCAGATGGAGCAGACATCCCAAATCAAATCTGAAAGAACCCGAGCCCAAATGTGAAATGATGGTACTAGGAAGTGATTTTATACACTCCATATGGCGGTACTTACTATTTAACTCACTGGGTAAACTTTAACAGGAACAGTTTAGATGTAAATGCAAAGAGCCAATTGTAACTGAGTATTTGTGTTATATTCTAATAATTTGCCACCAGTTTATTTCTTCAGTTAGGAAACATGTAAAAGCTAGCAGTACAGTGTGCTATAGTATTTTCCTACTGATGTCATGCTACTCAAAAAGAATATCACTTTGCTAGAAATCTACTTGAGTGGATGAAACCTTTCTAGAAAATCCATAAAGGTAATGATGAAGTATTTGCTTATTTCTTAGCTATATTTGCCATTAGTGATCAGTGTTTATAAGCGGTGACAATTGTAATCGATCAGCTTGTCAACAGAAAGTTATTTTTCTCTTTCCTTCTTACTATTTATAGAATACTTTTGTTTAATTGTATGCAGATGCTTGTGTATAAATAGGTTCATAGGTTCATAGGTTCATACTAGGCTATCTGCCCTAGGGCATTTATAAGCCTAGCCAGAGTGTGTTTGGCTTTCGCCACCCATTTTAAATTAATTTTGCTATGCCCTTTTTCGAGGTTATAGGTTCATAGGCTCATACTAGGCTATCAGTGCAGTGATGTGTTTAACTATTAGTATCATGTTATGGAAAGTCAATTTCTTTATTTTTTGACCTGCTAATTTCCCAAAACACTCAATGGAATTTGAAATGCAACGATGATGTCATGGTAATTTACATAATCCTGCCTTGGTTGCTATAGAGATCAGTTACTAGCGGATTTTATTTTTATTTAGAAAAAATTGGTATTTCTTCTAATTATTAATATTTAATCAAATGGCTTGTGTACTTTATATTCCAGACAACTTTCAAGCTGCTGAAGCAACAACACAGGCAAAGGAGGTCTCTGTTACACGTCAGCGTCACTAACACAGCTGACCACGGAGTTCTAATACAGTACCCAAACAAATTTTTTAATGCTATACGAAGCTCAGTTTGCATACAACCACGAGAGCACTTGGATGCAGAGAAAAAGAAACTGCTCTTCAATTCAAGGTAGCGCTTGAGGTTACTGTTTCACAAAAGAAGCAAATGACAGTTTAGAATGTTAAAACGCTAAGCTGGAAACAAGATCAGGGAAAAGAAATTATGTCATGTTTAAATCATATACTGACAGAATGCTTGAAAAAACAAGTGTTCTTTACAATATATACATAAAATCAAGTTCTGGTATTATCTATTTCAGGTTTCTGATTAAACAGACAGTAAATTAATCCTCCCCCCCCCCTTTTTTTTTCTCATTTCCCTCCCTCTTTCCCCTCTCCCTCCCCTAATAAAAAAAAAAAAAAAAAAAAGGAAAAGGAGGAAAAGGAAGAGACAATTCAATAAATAAACAAACATATGTGTATAAGATCCAACTAACTATACATCCTAGGTAACACTAGCAGTTGTATCTAATAAGAATATAGTAATATTAATTTTAGATTGCAAGTTTCACTGGTTAAATAAATTAAGATTTATACAAGACAAGTAAAATAATGATACATACTTTGCAGCCGAAAGAAGAAGAAGCTTGATCTTTGAGATAATTAGGAAGTCCAGTATTTTTAGCTCCAGTTTTCATTTTCTTCTTTCTTACATCCATCCAGTTATTTTTCTTGGGTGATCTTTTAAGGGTTGTAGATGGTGACCAGTCCATGCCTTCTGGGATTGTAATGATGTTGTTCTTTTGGATAAAAGAAATAGCTTCTTCTACACTGTTGAAAGATTTCATCTCGTTTTGATGGTAGATTTTGATTTTGGCTGGGTAGACTAATTGTGCCTTCATTTTATTTTGCTTTAATAGTCTTACCAGTGGCCAAGAGCTATTCCTCATTTCCAGGACTCTTGTGGAGTAATCATTATCTAACCTTATTTGGTTTCCTTTGAAAGACAAGGGACTTTTCCTCCAAGCTGTTTTCAGTATGAGTTCTTTATGTAAGAAGGATAGGAACTTCACAACTATGGATCTTGGAGAAGCATTAGGGGAAGGAGGAATAGGTTTCCCTATGGCTCTATGTGCTCTCTCGATCTTGTATGACAAACCTTCTTTTAAGTCCAAAAATTCAGGCAGTCAGGAATTTAGGAAGGAAATAATATCTTCTCCTTCTGTTTTTTCGGGGAGACCAACAATTCTCATATTTGTTCTCTCTCTGTTTTCGACAACGTCTACTTTATTTATCAGCCAAATGTTTTGTTGCAGAATGGTCTCACAGTGGAATTCATCTTCCTTAAGTCTTTTATCTATATCATTCAGTGAAGTCTCAATGTTCAGAATTTTGGATTGTTGCTGCTGGAGGATTTCCTTTAGAACATCAGTTTGTTGTTGACAATTCATCTTTAAAGTTTCAAGGTTGTCAGTAAATCTGACCATTTTTAAAGATACTTCATGGAGAATAGTAGATATAGACTGGATTTCTTTCCTTAGTATTGAATCAGTGTGTGAAGATTTTGAGTTGCTCATCTCTGACCAGTTGTATAATCATTAATTTTGACAGGAATTTTTTTAAGAAAACATTCCAAAGTTGAAAATCTAGTAGAGTATAGGTTCTCAACCAGATTGTATAACTTTTAAGGAGCTGATAATAGAATTTTAAATAATAATTTTCCTGTACTTGGTAGCTAATGTGGAGCTGAAGAAAAAAGCTGTTACCAATTGGCCATTTAGGCTCCGACCTCCCAGGGCCAACATCATTGAGGTACAGACAGACATATGTACACACACTTGCCAGAGATGAGATTCAAACCCATACCTATGGAGATATTGCTACTACATTGTTCCACATTTATCATGCATGCCCTGGAGCTTACATGTTAGAGAGCTGTGCAAAGGTATCTTTGAAGGTGAGTGACATCAGCAGCAGTGCTAAAAGAGAGGTAAGGGAAGTGTTGAAAGTGTGAATGACCACAAAATCAGGTCTCTACAAGGATATACATACTGTCTCACACAGACACTCACATTTATACAGTTGCCAGGATCAGGATTGAAACTCCTACCTAACTAGTTTGCTACACTATACTATTACACAGTTATCACAAATGCCATGGAGCTTATATGCTGAAGGTCTGTCCAAAGGTATCTTTGAAGGTGGATGACATCAGCAATAGTGTTGAAGGAGGGGTAAGGAAGGTTTAGTGAGTGTGAATGGCCTCAACCACATTCATCTAGAAACACACACACACACACACACACACACACACACACACGCACACACGCACGCACACACACACACACACACACACACACACACACACACACACATACACTCACATACAATTTTACATTTGACAGGTCTGAGATTACAACTGTTACATGAATACCTATTTGTACTGTAGTGTTACACAGTTATCATAAGTACCACTGACTGTATAGGGCTGAGGGATAACCAAAGGCATTTCCACAGTGAATGACATCAGTACATCATGTGATATAGGCCAATGGGATGTGTAGTGGATGGGACAGGCCTCATAATGGGATTCTCTCTGTTGCTGTCTGTCTTTCTCTTCCCCACATCAATGTGTGTGTATGTTTGACATATTATATTATGTTGGCCTTAGATATGTGTGTGTATTCCTATCCAATGTGTGTGTGTGTTTATGTGTGTGTGTGTGTGTGTGTGTGTGTGTGTGTGTGTGTGTGTGTGTGTGTGTGTGTGTGTGTGTGTGTGTGTGTGTGAAGTATCAGTGGTGTACAATTTCATGTGTGTGCACAGACAGCTGCAAATAACTGATATCTGTAGTCCCACTGTGTTGTGAGACATGGGCTTCATTTCTCTAACTGTAGGACCATGCCCAGTATGACCTTCTATATTGAGTGTGTGCATCCATTTCAGGGAGAATTGGACTCCAGTTCAAGGTTTTGTGTGCTACAGCTTCCCCTAGCAAACTGTTTCTGCAGGATATCTGTAGATAGGTTGAAAATATGGAGACACAATGGGCTTAACATACAGGGGGTACTGTAACTATTGGTGTCTGTTCTGTTTGTGTGACATGTTTGGTTATAGCATAGATATTCTGACATATGTACTGTTTTACACTGTGTCATGTCATTAACTACTGACAGTTATCATTCCTTGCTCACAGTTATTTACCAGGAAATACAAGATGAATGAAGCGGAGACCAATATTCTGAGGCATATAGACTACACATTCTGGCACACACCTGCCATTGTGGAGGGGTAGCTACAGACAATAGACTGCTGATTCTGTGTAAATGGTGCAGCATCTTGTTAGTATGCTGGCCGGGGATCCCCTCCTTGTGCTTTTCTCAACTTCACAGAATGGCCATATCCTGCTGGGGCCATACCTCTCAGCTGTACAGATACACCCAGGTTATCCAGAGGCAGGACTCATATATCTGGTCAGTTTACCTTCACATTGTGGTTTTACAAGCAGTTTTGTGGCTATTCATTCATGAGTTTGCAGTTGGGAGTAGTATGGGCAGACATTAGAGTTTCAGACTTCACACACTCCATGACATCCATACTTTTACACCCCCCATTATTCTCTCCTCCACCTAACATTATGTAAGCAATATCTCAGAGGTATCCCTATAGTTGGGCCTTTATCCCAGTAGTATTTATAGCCTGATCCGCAGTCCTTGCAACAGGAGATGGGGAGGCATGCTACTTGCATTTGTCAACATGGCCTTGCATTTGTTTTCTGTTTACTGTGTTAGGTTGTTAGTTGGGTCCTCCTGACATTCCGTACATTGGCACTATGGGTGATGCATGGGCCTTTGCCAGAGGACTGTAGGCCATTTGAGAGTGCTGCAGGCCATCTGTTACTGCATTTCTACATGGGATTGTGGGGTGGTGCACACCTGCAGACTTTAACATTTGAAATGACTGTACTGGTATTTTCGTTACTCTGTTGGCTTCCATTTCATATTGTATTGTGACCTATCATGCAGACAGGGGGCATATCAGTAGAGTACACATGTTAGATCTTAATGGCATATATTTCACTTTCAGACTTCTTACCCTTCAGAACTAGAATGGAACTGCCAGACCTGTTGTAATATGTCTGTGTAGGTCTGGTGGGGGCTGTTCACCATTGCCATAATTTGGGGCCTTAGCCCAGCCTTTCTTCATGGTCATCTACACCTCTTCTGCTGTTTGAGGCTGGTGGTGGATATGTGACCCTCACTGGCATCCGCGTGTGTGACCTATTGACACCCACAGTTATTTGGGCCATCACATGTACTGCAGTGGGGGTTGTCACCTTGTGTAGTGCTGCCTAGCATGTTGACACCAGCATTTGTTATGAATTTCCTGCTTTCCCATATAGATGCCTACTGCCATCCCATTCAGCCACCCAATTTGCATGCTTGCATCCATATCATACATACAAGTATGAGAACATACTCCATTCAGTAATTGATAGGAAGAGTGACTTACCTTGTTGCTGGGCCAGTATTGAGGACAGTGCTGGAGGGATGACTATGTTGGATGCACATAGTACACTCCCTGTACATGGTAAAGCACAGGTAGTGTCATGTTTGGCATCCATTTTACTGTATGTGCGAATCGAAGAGAGGTATCAGTCCCTGGGTCCCTACAGTGTCAGTGTGTGTGCTATGCATTGCTTCTTTGCCAAGGCCTGGGCATACTGTGCACACCTCCTTCTACCTACAGGGGCAGGCTCAGGATATTCCTCCTTCAAGTCCCTCTGTGCTTGTGCTGGCCTTGGCAATGGTGGGGGGGGGCTGTGTGGCCCTACCCCATGCTACATCTGCTGCAGCTGTTTTCACAGGATCATATTGTGTAGCATGGCACATACTAAGAACATTTGTGTACATGTAGCTGGAGAGCACTGCAAGGCTCCACCAGATGTGTCAAGGCAGTGGAAAGATGACTTGAATTTCCCAAACACGCTCTACAATGATTCTGGTTTGTGCATGTGCCTCATTATGGTGTTCTTGTTCAGGTGTGTGTGCATTTCTGATGGGTGTCATCAGCCATGGCTCCAGTGCATAGCCAGTATCCCCCCATTAGATGGCCATATGGGATGTGCACTCTGGCAAACGCCTGATACAGCTGTGAGCAATGCCAGATGTAGGAGTCGTGATAGCTTCCAGGGATGCCAACACACACATTCATGATAATGCCCTGGGCATTGCACATGACTTGGCAGTTGATGGAGGGGAAGCCCTTGCAGTTTATGTAGACCCTGCCCTGCTCACCAGGTGGTGCTTTGATATGGATGTGCGTGAAGTCTATAGCACCAACTACCTCAGGGTATTCTGCTATACGGTGGAAGAGACGCATACGTGTGTTCAGCACCTCACGGATGGTGGGGAAATATATGTGCTCATTGGCATGTTGTGTCATGGCATCCAGGAACGGGTGGAGTACCCTGGATGCTGATGCCTGTGAGACTCCATGATATCCCTAGTTGGTCTTTGGAGGGTACCTGTGGCTAGTATTCTTAAGCCTAGACATACTTTGGTATCCACTGGGATGGGTACCTCTCTATTAGTTCTGTGTGCAAGCCGTGGCTGGCCCAGCTCAATGATTTGCTGTAGAATAGCCCTGTCCACCCTATAGCACTCTACTATCTCCAGCTCATGCAGGCCCTGGTAGGTTACCCTGGGTCTGTACACTCTTCTCCTCCTCCTCACTGTGGGTCAGTTGTCAGCATTCTCCTCCTCACCACCCTCAGTCTCTAGCACATATTGATGGCGTAAAGCAGCAGCAGCCTCTAACATTTTTAGTTAGTTTTCCAGTCAAAAATCCCCCATCTGTGTACACTGGTGGTGTAGAGTTTGTGGGATAAAACAATCTTTAGGGTGTTTGCATAGTTTATATTAGTGTGCTGGGCTGCTGCATGTGTAATTGGCGGATTCTGATACATTCCATCTGCCAGCTATGCTTGTTCTCCTTGATTGCCTTCCTACTGCTGTTTCTCCTTCCCAGTTCCTCTCTATTTAAGCCCCAGGGCATGCCGCACATACCCAGTGCTGAAATGTAAACAGTGCTGCCATTTCCTCTTTTTTTTTTTTAATTCTGGTGCTCGGCGTGCACACCCGTTTAGTCTATATACACAGTGCTCAGGCACATCTGATACACCCCCTTCCTTAGCTGTGCTTAGCTAAAGGCAAACATGGGCCACAGAGCTCCAGTCCACTTAACAAGCATGACACACCCACATATGGAGTCATTCAGCTCTTACACTTGCACTGTTGTTTTGCTGCACCTCCACAGTTAGATACAAGCTGACACTTTGAGGAAATCTGTGATTCAGTATAACTCCCCTCATTTGCATACCCCAGTGTGTAAGTCATTACTTACTGCACTTAGACTGCCCCTTTCCCTTTGACAAACAGTGCTCCCCAGCATTGTTTACATTCTGCATGCCATTGACTATAATGGTAAAATGCAGAATTATCTTAAAATTGACTTTTCTCATTTTTGTTTTATTTCCGGCATGATCCCATTTGCGCACCGCTGCCTTAAGCTTAAATGGCCGTGATCGGCCAAAATAAAAAAGTTTAATTAAAAAATAAATAAACTGTCATTAATGCCAATGGCCTTATATTTGGCCATTGGCATGTGTGTTTGACTGTAATACATGCCTTTCACGAGCTGTCCTGTCTCCATTTGTTCAGATGCAGAAATATATTCAGAGTCCGGCCAGATTCGTGGATCACAAAATCACCTCATTTGCATATTTTCTACCAGTAAATGAGGTGATTTGCATCCTGCATGGCTTTCTGTGCAGAAACAGTGTAGGGACACTCATGCATGTGAAAACAGCACTTTCCTGGCTCGCTCGGCGGCCATTTTCCATGCAGGAGTTCCTACACTGTTCCTGCACTGAAATCAGCTGTTCATGAATCCCAGGGCAAGTCTTTGTCCTCTGTTGACAAGAATTTTACAATGATAGATCCCACTGAAGCTGGGTTTTTTGTGAGGGATAAGCTTGATAAGGATCTGTGAGCTCTCTGATCCCAAATGAAAAAGATTCAGGAAGATTTAGTATCTTAGGCAGCCATTCATTTAGAAAGAGAACCATATTATTTCCTTCCATTGTTTCTCAAACTCCGTATATTCTGATCTTGTTCCTTCTTGACCTATACTCCAGGTATTCTACTTTTTCTAATAGTATGTTGTTTTGTTTTAGTAGGAAATCTATCTGGTTGTCATTTTCCATTTGTCTTCCATCTATTTCACATACAGACTCCTCTATAGCTGCTATTTGCTCATAATGTTTAATGATTATTTCTTTCAGGTCTTCTATTTGTTTCTTACTTTCTTTTTTCAAGGTCTCCATAATTTTTTCAAAATGATCCATCTTCATAGAAAGGTCATCTATGCTGGATATTATTGTTTGAGGTTCCTTTTTCATGGAACGATCCTGAAGCGAGGCTTTGGAATGACTCATAGCTGTATCAATCTGTACCAAACTGTAGAACTTCTGACAGGAAATTTCATAATTAGTGTCACTAAGACTGAAGTTTTTTTTTAAGTAGATGATCCACAGTGCCAAGGTATGTAACGTATTCTATGTTTTTTAAGTTAAAACAAAAAAATCCTGTCAGAAGCAATCTTTACAGGCAAAGCATCAAGAAAGTGCCTTGGCATCTTGGCCATGCCCCCCACATTATTGATTGGAAAGTGGTTGTTTGATGTAAAAGGTAATAAGACTGAAGAAATGTTGATTGTTTTAAAATAAGTAGTAGATGGCATAAACAAAAACAAGGTAGAAAGAAACAGAGTAGCGCCTGATTTTAAAAAAAAATATCTTGATATTTCACATGAAACCAAGAAATGTTCCAAAAGTACAATTGCACAATAAAACACAACAAAAACAAAAAGGAAGGCAATAACCCATAAAACATGTAATTAATTTATTAAAATAAGCATTATGATTGCTTGACACAGTAGTCACATGAGGTAATGTTCTATTTTCATAATGCAATTATATGGCCATAGTTTCTAATTCACTACATTCTTTAACTGGCTTTTTTGTTTAACATGTAAACATGTGGGAATTTTTGGAAATGTATGGGTTAGGAAAATGTGGTGCAGCTTTTATGGGGCATGTGTAAATATGAGTGAATGTGTCAGTAAATGGGTAGTCAAGGTAAAAAAAAATAAATGGGTAAGACAATCTCTGGGATTCAGCAAGCAGCCATGCAGGAATAAGTTTTTCCTGCATGGCAGGGACTGTTCCTGTACAGCACGGAAGCACACCTTGCATATTCATGAAGGCGGGCTGCCTGTACTGTTAAACACACAGGGAGCAATGTATGAGTGCAGGGGGTGTGTCTGAGAGCAGATCTCTCACAATAAACATGCCCTGCACTCCAGAATTGCCTTTTGGCAATTAAAATGAGTGAGAATGCTCATAACACCCCCAACACATCAGGAAAACAAAAGTGGCAAAGGCAAAAGGGACAAATGTCCCACCGACATACCTCTCAACTGTACAAATTTTCACAGAATGTCCAGAGTTTTGCCTCATATTTTTTGTGTGTTCCTCCTAAAATCTGTACTTTCCTGGAAAATAGTTGAGGATTGAATTAAATAATGACAAACATTTGAGTTTAAGATTCCATATCCTTCACAAAATCCATGCTAATGCAAGATCACTCATTATATCAACTTTCTAAGTTTGTAAGAGCAATATTTAAAATCTGTCCCTATTTGTCCCCCCATCATTTTAGGGTTTGTCCAGTGTTTTTGCTCCAAGATGTTGAGAGGTATGCCCACCATGAAGCAGAAAGCTGATAAAAGTACAGGGTTTAGCATTACCAGGGATATTCTGAAGGGTATCGCTAAAATAACACAACAAAAACTTATTTTTTTATAAATGCGATAAAGTTTAAGCATAGCTGCACGGGTGTGCCCGTTGCTTAGTTATGCTTAGTCCAGCTTAAACAGCACAAGAATTTATATAGCAAGAGACATTCAACATAATCAGTATTGCAATAGCGTAGTGATTAAAGCATATGCTTTGCAAGCAGCCATTCCCAGTTCGATCTCCACTGTAATCAATTCACATTTTAAATGTGACAGCAGTGCATAAACATTTTTTTTGTATTATCTACTAAATAACATATATTTGTTAACCAGAGTACTGAATTAGGTCCAGATGTGAGGTATCAGTATAATAAAGTTGTGAAATCCCCATATAAAAACAAGTGCCCTTTGCAGTATAGTCACACATGAATAAATGTAATGAAAGCACATTGAGGGATGTCAGGGACAGTAAACAAATTTATAATATGTAATGAATGATGAATCAATGTCATACAGCAGATAATCTATAAAATGAAAAATAAGCAATGCTAAGCATTGCACAGCTCTGCTTACCAGGTGTAAGCACTGTGTAAATATGACTGCTAAGCAATGAGAAGCCCAGCTAAATGGATTTGCCCATTGGTAGCAGTGCTGAAACTGTCCCTTTAAGCAATGTCAACCTTAGCTAAGCAGGTTTGCCCATAGCTTAGCTTAGCTCGGCATATTCAAAACCATCCAGTCATGGCAAAGGGTGGGAAATCGGCCATATTTAAACCCTACAGGCAGGAATACAGCTCATAACTGGTTGCAGCTTCCCATTGTAGGAAGAATGTCTGGAGTCAGAGAGGGCATGCACGTCCGTGCACAGTGCAGGGGCATCCAGGAGTCCAAGGTCATGGTAGGACTCCTGGTAAAAAAACATGATGAGAGACTGCTGCAGGGCCAGTACCAAGGCTCCCAATATAAAGCAGAAGCCTGGAACCATCTCGCCCGTGACTTGACCAGTGCCACTGGTATCCCTCAGACTGGTGAGCAGGTCAGGCACTACTATGCCGACTTGAAATGGAGGAAGAGGGAGCTCTTGGACCAGTGGATCCAAGAATCAAGGCAGAGGGGTGATGTTCCAGCAGTGTGTAAGCACTTATACCAGTAACAGTTTAATAATGTCCAGCCTGTGTATATGATGGATAGGTATGGCTAAATATTTCTCTATTTCCCTTACAGCTGCAGCTGAGCAGGCTGTGAATCAGGAAGCCCATGTGAGTAGGCTGCAAAGGATGCATTGCGAGGCTGGTGAGTAACAATCCTGGTTGTAGTAGTCATACCAAATAAATATAAAAGTAGTAGAAATTCAGCTGCCAGTATAAAAATACTGTTTTGTGTATGAGTTGTACTGAATAAACCAGACAATATGACAGTAATAGTCCCGTATAGGTCATATTTAAATAAAACTGTAACTGGCTGGCAATAAAGCTCTAAATCCTGGATGGGTTGTATTTACTCTGGTATTGTATGGCATTTTTAGTGTTACATTCTCTGAATAGTAATGTTGTATTAACCACTGTAACCCACACTGTGCTACATAATAAAAATGTCTAGGAATGTCTGCGTAAGACTGTTGTAATTACAAGGTCAGATTGTACAACCGAGACAGACTTAGACAAAAAACACTGAAGAAATAGACAGCAATATCCAAATAACACACTCTACTGTGGCTTAAATTATTGTATTTTTAGCAGACACAGCCATGGTTTGAATCCTGGGAGCGGTAATAAGCTGTATGCATAATCATACCTCTCAACTGTACAGATTTGTTCAGCATGTCCAGATAATTGTCTCATATTTTCTGCCTGTTACCCTGTCCCCCTGGCAAGTTAGTGGGATGATCTCAGAATTTTAGAAAGCAAATAATGACATACATCTGATTTTCAAACCTCAAAACCTTCAGAAAATGTATATGAAAGCAAACCTGTCAGTCTAGCAACTCACCAAAAGTTTATGAGAGAAATATTCAAAATATGTCCCATTTCTACCCCCATGTTGTCAAGCTATGACCAGAGTGTGTACATTAACAGATTGAGAAGTATGTGCATAATATTAACTCAGAATCTGGGAATATGTAGTGTTAACAAACATTCCCTCCACAGGTCTAGCAGATAAGAAAACTGTGCCTGCCAATAAATATTAAATCCTGGACTGGTAGTGTTTACTCTGGCATTGTATGACAGACATGTAGCATTCAGAACATCTGATATCAGAATAGTACTGTTGTGTCAACCATTGTTTCTCACACTGTACCACATAAAAATATGTCTAGGAATGTCTGTATGAGACTGTTGTAATTACAAGGTCAGATTGTACAACCACGAGAGACTTAGACAGAAAACACTGAAGAGATAGACAGCAATATTTAAACAGCACACTCTGCTGACACTTAAATTGTGGTATTTTTATCAGACACAGCCATGGTTTGAATCCTGGGAGTGGGAGTAAGCTGTATGCATAATCATACCTCTCAACTGTACACATCCTTTCAGAATGTCCAGATAATTGGCTCATATTTTCTGCCTGTCCCCCTGTCCCCGTGGCAAATTAGTGGGATGATCTTAGATTTGTAGTCAGCAAATAATGACATACATTTGATTTTCAGACCTCAAAACATTCAGAAAATGTATATGAAAACAAATCCTGTCACTCTACCAGCCCTCCAAGTTTATGAGAGCAATATTCAAAATATGTCCCATTTCCACCCCCTCCCCATGTTGTCAAGCTTTGACCAGAGTGTGTGCAATAAGAGATTGAGAGGTATGTACATAATATTAACTTGGAATCTGGAAATATGTGTAGAAACAGTCAGGTAGTGTTAACAAACATTCCCTCCACAGGTATACCAGGTACGAGATGTAGAATTTAGCTAGAAGACAGTTGAAGTATACACTTGTTTGCAAACATACTACTGGCTAAACCAAGGCCATAGCATAATGTGATAATACCTGTACTTAATGATTTGAGCAATGATCATTAAAGTTGTGAGAACTACAAGGATATATAACTTGTTAATTGACATCTCTCCCACCCCCCACACCAAATCTGCAACAATAATCTAAATACACAAATCCGAGGGTATGTTTACACCAAACATGCTGTTGGGACATATGTTCTATTGTTCAATAAATATTGAAATGTGTTTCTATTAATGTTCCATGCTGAAATACTATCACTGGTGGCCTGTTGCTATCAGTGTAACCTGCATGCCAGTGTAATGGCCACTGTGGTTCCATATATGCATGCATTCAGTTTGCTATGCAACTGTTCAAAATCTGGGTTAATGGGAATATCTAGTCATGTTGTTATAACTAATCTGCAATTGTGCTGACTATTACTAACCCACATGTTTTAAAACTGCAACACCATAGCACGTTTGGGAAGGCCGGTCCCAGTGGACCCACCTCTCCCACCTCATCTGGCCTTGGCACCAAGCTCCAGCACATCTGGGACCCACCCTGGGACCTCCTCATCCGTTGGTCCTGTACCAGCTTCAGGTGAAACCGCCTCAGGGGATGGGGATCACTCCCCAGGAGTGGGAGTTGATAGTAAACTGTCACCTATAGTCAGGTCCTGGGATCGGTATGTAGCGAGCTCCGAAGGGAGTTTGGAGATCTGCTACACCAGCTTGAGGGCTATGTGGCACATTAAGAGGGTCAGCCTGCCCCTCCTACCCATCCCACAGCACAGCCACCTTCAGGGCAATAAAGGTACAGTGGTGACTGCCCATGGGTGGGGACCTCAGTCCCCCTGTTTCCATTTGGGGGCTCATGGGCTTCCAATTTCAAAACACCTTTCTCTGTCCAAGATGTTTATCCACCACATGTGTCATATAACACCCCTGTATGCTGTCTTGTCTGTCTTGCCTGTCTTCCAAACCAACCTACCTCCCCATATATCTATCCTTCCCTAACATCCCACTCTCACCTTAACCCAAAAAGGGCAATCTGTTCCCAACACAAATGTCACACCATACATAACTGTCCATTTCTCACCCATTTACAACTGCTTATGGGTGTCTTGATCACTCTGTATCCAATAGCCCAATTGGCCAGCAAGTACATTATCAGCCCTTGCAAGTGTGTACCTCATGACCCTGCACAACATAGCTACATTAATTTACCAGTAAGCCATCTGAGCTGCAGATATGTGTGATGTGTTCTCAAATATATCATGCAGCACAGTCATTTAACAGTAGGGGAAATGTATGTATATATATATATATATATATATATATATATATATATATATATGTGTGTGTGTGTGTGTGTGTGTGTGTGTGTGTGTGTGTGTGTGTGTGTGTGTATGTGTGTGTATGTGTGTGTGTGTGTGTGTGTGTGTGTGTGTGTGTGTGTGTGTGTGTGTGTGTGTGTGTGTGGGTATATATGTAGACATACACATCTCATTGTGTGTGTGTGTGTGTGTGTGTGTGTGTGTGTGTGTGTGTGTGTGTGTGTGTGTGTGTGTGTGTGTGTGTGTGTGTGTGTGTGTGTGTGTCTGCATACATGTCGACATACCTGACATACATGAACACCTTCAGGAATGCATGGATCATGCAATCCCAAATAAAACCAAGACCCAATCCTCCAAAGGCAGACGTCCTGTCTGGTGGACCCCAGCCATAAACAAACTATACAATAGAAGGAGGAAGCTACTACATGATAGAGCAAAATCCCAAAAAGGGAAGGCATCTCTGATCAGTATTAGCAAAAAACTACGGGCACTCATAAAATCGTCTAAGG
This sequence comes from Protopterus annectens, assembly GCF_019279795.1. NCBI lineage: Eukaryota > Metazoa > Chordata > Ceratodontiformes > Protopteridae > Protopterus > Protopterus annectens. The sequence continues at coordinate 1,328,122,378 of NC_056729.1, read as the reverse complement.
CCAGCTTTGAGAGAAAAATTGCACAGGACACTAAGGATAATCACAAGGCTTTCTTTAGTTATGTTAGGAACCTGGGTGGGAATTCCCAGATATGCTCAGAATTAGTCCAAAATGACAAAAAATAAACCGAGCCCACAGACATTGCCAACATCCTAGCTGACAAGGTTCAGTGCAAACTTCTCCCCCCTCTCCCCACCAAAAGGGCAAATATCTATCCCAACAGAGTGCTGCCCCCCTGACATCTCAGATGCTCAGGTAAGAGCCGCCCTCTCCAAAGCAAAAAACACAGCATCAATGGGACCAGATGGTGTCCCGGGCTGCGTCCTACATGAACTCCAAGAAGAGCTAAACCCAAACATAAAACTACTGTTCAATCTTAGCCTTACTACAGGATATGTACCCAAAGAGTGGCGTACAGCAACAGTGGTCCCTCTCCACAAAGGTGGTGCCTCAACAGATCCTGGAAACTATCACCCCATAAGCCTGACTAGCTTGGTCTGCAAAGCTATGGAAAGGATCATCATGGACCTCATAAATAAAGATATTGGGGACCTACAGGCACTGGATCCTACCCAGTTTGGCTTTGTTAAGGGCAGATCCTGCCTCTTAAACCTGGTCGATTTCTTTGAAACAGTCACCAAGGCCACTGGCGAGGGAAGGTGGTCCACACAGCCTACCTGGACCTCGCAAAAGCCTTCGATACAATACCCCACTCGGGCATTATAGATAAGCTCACCAGCTTAAATATAAACCCCTATGTCACTAGATGGGTTGCAAACTGGCTCAAGGACAGAACCCACATGGTTAGAATTGCTGGAGCCATGTCAGACTCCAAACCAGTTACAAGTGGCATCCCACAAGGCTCAGTCCTGGGACCTCTCTTGTTCAGTATATATTTCTCGGCAGTACAGGCCATCACGGAAGGACTGTGGCTGACCAAGTTCGCAGATGACTGCAAACTGGGTGCCATAATCAACTCTCCAGCCGACACAAGCATCCTCCAAAAGGGCCTCATAGAAACAGACAACTGGTGCCAGAGCCATGGCCTCAAGCTAAACGCCAAAAGTGTATAGTCATCCCTTTGGCAAAACAAAGTGCCACAAATTACCACATAGGTGGTAATCCATTAAGTACAGAAGAAGTCATTAGGGACCTGGGGACCCAAGTTGATAGCAATCTCTCATTTGACAACCATGTGGCCAAAGTGGTTAGAAAAACATTTTATATAGCCCACCTAATCATGAAGGGATTAACATCTAGATCAGGGGAGGTCATCGTGCCTCTTTACTCATCCCTCATCAGGCCCATAATTGAGTACAATGCCCCTTTGGGATGTACCTTACCAGACACCTGCAGCAACTGGAAAGACCTCAAAAGTACCTCACCAAGAGGATCAAAGGGCTCAAACAGATGCCATATGCTGCCCGATTAAAGAAACTCCAGCTCTACTCAGTGGCATACCGCCTGCTCAGAGGCGATCTGTGCCTGACGTATAAAGCCATGTCCAACCCAGAATTAATGGACATGCTGCACCTCAGAAAATCCAAATCCCATCGAGCTACGCTCGAGAGACTTGAACCTCAGCACTGAAATAAATAGGATATGCTGTAGGGACAGATTCATAACCAAAGGCTCCCTTCACTCTGGAATAAAATCCCAGTTCAGGTTAGGCAGAGTCCCACATTGACTCTCTTCAAGAGGAATCTTGATGAGTGGATGGGAGATCGTAGGTTTACCCCGGCTATCACTTCTGTGTCACTGTTAGACAGAGGCACAGTATACTAACCTCAAAAAAAGGCATAGCAAAATTAATTTAAAATGGGTGGCGAAAGCCAAACACACTCTGGCTAGGCTTATAAATGCCCTAGGGCAGATAGCCTAGTATGAACCTATGAACCTATGAACCTATACATGTGTATATATATATATATATATATATATATATATATAGACATCAGGTCCACACTCTGAACCTCCTTCCTCAACTGCTGCACTGTTCTTTCTACAAAACAGAGCGTCACATGTGGACACAGCCTAACATTAGGGGGGACATATAGGGATAGATAGTAGATAAGCCTGTTACAAACCTTTGAAGTTTGTGCATGATACATTTCACTTTAGCATGACTGTTCTATAGGTGGTGGGGTCTGACACTCATGTGTCTATCATGACTTCATTACTTCCGCATTCAGCTATTTGCCAGACTAATATACATGTTTGGAGGAACAGTACAAACACTATGATGGCTTACATCTTGTCATTCTGTGCAGATCCACACAGTTGACAAGTATGGCCCACTGCCCACAGGGCCAGATGCTATGTCCATAGCAGTTGTTCAGCAGGACATCATTACAGCAAGTCTTGATGGCACATATCAAGCTTTCAAAATAATCTGTCCCATTATTACAGACCAAATACTACATTCAATTACATGCTGACATGTTTCACATACCTGTTTTACGAGTATGCTCTTTTCTATGTTGCACTTCAGGATGCCTCCCTTATTTTTTTTTCTTTTTAGTATTATTTTTGTTTGCTACTATTATTTCTGTTTTTGCAGGGTTTTTTTTTTCATTTCTCTCTGTCTCTGTCTATCTCTCGTTCTCTCCACTACAGAGATTGAGCTGGTTTGAATAGCTTGCAGCATGGCTTTTGTAGATGATGCTCATGATCATTTGATGGCCTCTGCACCAATTGGTGTTCCCCACTTGCTAATTGCATACAGCCAGGTGAGTAGTACTTTCAATAGCCAATGTCATAGCAACCCACTACTATAAATGACTACAGCATGTGGGCATTGTCCCTTTACCTTCATGTATAGAAGACATCCTTCTTTGTGTGGGCAGCAGTGTTACAGACAGCAGGCAGCAATACCTCTTACAACAGGACTTGCGGACACAGACTAAATACATGTTTGTGTAATGTTTCAGACCTATGGACAGTGCGAGTATTCCTATTATATGCATTGAATACTGCTAGTTTTACAGGGTTTGGGTGTACATGCTAGTTTTGCATGGAATGCTGTCGGTCTGCATAGCTCTCAACTGTGGGCCTATCCACATGATGGCCAGAGGATTATCTGTTATGTTTTGTCTGTTCACCACACAGGTCTTGTGTCTGACATATCAGTGGCATTATGTCTGTTGATTGCTATCAGTACATAGCAACATCCATTTGTGTTTCTGACTTCATATTCCTGAGTAAGAGTATGTTGCAACCAATACTGTAACACCAGCAATTTTCACAGTGTATAACCACAATATTGCAAATACGGCCCTGTGTTCCAGCCTCTGTCTTCCACATATATACCAGGCTTTGTCCAGATGTCATGCAGTAAGAGGTTGTTAGGTAATGGCCTATCATTATTTAGTGCTGGCATTCCTGCTATCATTCCAGTGATGTTGTGGACTCCCACACAAATTGTGGGGTAGGGTCCATATATATATGAGGGCAACAGCTGGACAAAATGTGTGTGACCTTGTACAATCTGGAGGTCAGTGTATGGAAAACACTGTTATATATCCTTGTAAGACATTTTTATTGGGGAGGGGTGTTAAATGCTTTTTACCTAGGCTGTTACAACATGTGAGGGATATCAGTGTTAAGAAACATTAAGGTATATGGCTGTACATTTTCAAACATTTCACCATGGGGACCGTGGTGGGCTACAGCTTATTGTCTTACACACAGTTCTGTTTCTCAGTGTGATAGTGATGTTTTAAGTTAAGCATTGTTATGTAACAGATACATTTACATTATGACAACTGATACTCCCCCCCCCCCTAGGGGTTGAGTATAGAGTGTAATTGGAGGCTGCTGAGAGTACAGAGTGTAATTGGAGGCTGCTTAACTACATCTATAATTAAGTGTTGATTGGTTCTTATCTTCAAGGCAAGTGCTTTTTTTACTGTTGTACTACTTGGAGGCCTTAGCATGGACAGCAAAGTATTTTATGTTTTTCACATTACTGTATCAAATGTTTTATTTGACAGTTGCATTAATCAGTTATTATGTATTCCAAACACCTAACTGCTATAAGAAATGGCATAAATAATTGAAATAGTACACAGATAAAAATTTCTGTGTATGCAAACATATGTGATGTCATGTTCTTTGCATTGTGTGTGGGTATATGCTACATGCAATAATTCTCATTTGTAGGAAAGAATCCAACACTGACTATTTTAAAAGGTGGCAAATGTAGGAATAATGGCTGTTTGATATGCTGTGCACCCTCTGTATATACTCATCTTATACATATCTAAAAGTAGTAATATCTTTATATGTGTATATATATATATATATATATATATATATATATATGTGTGTGTGTATATATATATATATATATATATGTGTGTGTGTGTGTGTGTGTGTGTGTGTGTGTGTGTGTGTGTGTGTGTGTGTGTGTGTATATGTATCAGTGGAATGTTTAGTGCTTCCACGTTGTACATTCCCTATGGTAGACCGACTGTTCTGTATAATATGTTACAGATATCATCCTCACATCTTACAGCTGAGATGGCGTACTGTTAACTTGTTGTGGGTGTGTTGTGCAGGGTCCTGGGTTCAAGAATTCTAAGTGCTGGTTATTGTGTTGCAAGGCAGATCAGTTTAGCTGTGTAGGAAGGAATAATTATAAGAGATCCCTATTTTGGGCCCTTCCCCCCATTAACAGTGCATTTGGTCAGATGTTTTGCAGTGAGAGGTTCAGAGTGTGGATCCAATGTGCAAATGCAATACACATTTATAAATATATATATATATATATATATATATATATATATATATATATATATATATATATATATATATATGTCTCTCTCTGTATATATATATATATATATATATATATATATATATATATATATATATATATGTATATATATATATATATATATATATATATATATATATATATATATATATATATATATATATATATATATATATATATATATATATATATATATATATATATATATACATATATATATATATATATATATATATATATATATATATATATATATACATATATATATATATATATATATATATATATATATATATATATATATATATATATATATAGATGTATGTGTATATATATATATATATATATAGATGTATGTGTATATATATATATATATATATATATATAGATGTATGTGTATATATATATATATATATATATATATATATATATACATACATCTGCATATATAAATACATTTTCCCTACTGCTGAATGACTCTGCTGCTTGATATGTTTGAAAAAACATCACATTTATATATAGCTCAAGTGGCATAGTTGTAAATCACTATGGCTATGGTGTGCAGAGTCCTCAGTTTAAATCTTGCAAGGGCTGATTATTTTGTTGCTGGGCAGAACAAGGGTTGTTGGATATAGTGTGACTAAGGCACTTTTAAGCAGTTGTAAGCGGGTTTGCATGACAGTAAGCAATACTAACTTCAGGTTAAATATGCTTACCGACAGTTAGCATTAAAAGTGCTTAATCTGTGTAGGCATTGCTTAGTGTCATGCAAACAGGCTTAATCTCACTTACTACTGCTTAAAAGTGCTTACTCCCGCTTACCGCCATGCTAATTTCATTAAATGAAAAGAGGAAAGTGGTGAAAAGGAGGGCACACAGAGGGAAAGACAATAGGGAAAGTAGCTAGGGATGTGCAGGACAGGTGTAGGGAAGGTCCATAGCTGTCCATTTCTTCTACAGCAACAGCTGTGCATATATACTGAATTTGGAGATAGGTTTGGACACTCAAACCCCTGAGAGGGGGCTGAGGACAACAATAATATGTTGTGAAGCCAATTAGACCAGATTACATGTATCCAGTGGACATATGTGCGAAATGGACAGCTATGTATGGGGTAAAATTTTTGGGGGGAATAGATTGCCTTCTTTTTTTTAAGGTGAGAGTGGGATGTTGGGGAAGGTTAGGAGGTATATTTGGGGATGTAGGTTAGGTAGGAAGACAGACAAGGCAGACAAGACAGTATACAGGGGTGATATGTGACATGTGGGGAGGGGTGTTTGGAAATCAGAAGCCCATGATAGTGTTTTAGCATGGAACATGAATAGAAACACATGTCAATATTTGTTGCACAATAGGATATATGTCTCAACAGTAGGTTTGGTGTAAGCAACCCATTGATGTGTGTGTTCAGGATATTTTTGCAGATATGGTGGAAGGGGGAAAGAGATGTCAATTAACAACTATTATATCCTTGCAGTATGAGGTCCTCAGACCTTTTTTCCTGTTTATGTCTTGCAGGTATCATGTCAAGAGAGTGACTGCCTGTGTTCACTCCACAGGAGAATAACATCATCATCAACTTCATGGTGCATCACCATGGAACCCTCTTTGGGTGTATGGCCCATGATCTGCAGGAGGGGAATGAGCTTGTCCACAGGGTAAACAATGGCCTGCATAACCACAGTTATGAGCAGGTGCAACATCGTTGCACTGACCTCATCCACCATGCCTATCAGTGTGCTGTTGCAGTTAAGAGAAACCAGCTAGTCACAGGTGGGGGTCATGACATCCAGCACCCACTTGTTGAGGAGCTCCTCTCCAGCCTTGGGGCACCCACCCACCAGCCAAGTCAAGAACCTGAAAGTAGCATTGTGGAGGTGGATGCTACACAGACAATGGATGAGAAGCATGCAGGTAAGGCCCCAGGGCACATTAGTAGACTACTGTTGCTTATCCATCTTCATCTGTCTCATGCATATGTCAGATAATATAGTCTGTCACTGCAGTGTAGTAATGAACAGATGTGCATAATATGTAGTATTGTGGGTTTGTACTATTGATGTACTGAAATGCTGCTACCACCCTGTACCAGTGCCACAGGTGTGGCTATTGACAGCACATCTCTCACACAACTATGTAGGTCCGTCTCATATACCTCTGGGGCAGCAGCCTATAGCAGGTGAGTATGGAGGTCTTTTGTTCAGGTTTGCCAATACACCAGCCATTTTATGGACATGGCATTTGCCATGCACACATTTAACACACCCACCCATAATGCATGTTGTACATGTTCACTTATTGTTGCTGTTAACTGCACTGCATCACAGTGGTCACCATGGTGGTATATCTAAAGGGTATGTAAGAGTCCTGCAGTATAACTAACAACTTGTCAGTGGAAGATGTGTGGACAGAGATAAACATAATGGTGGAACAAATGGCCTACAGTAGGGACATGTCTGAAACATTACCCTTACACAGTGGCTACAATAGTGTATATACCAGTATTACAATGGCAACTGTTATAGATTTACACAATGGCATATCATAATACCACATTCCACAACTTTTACAACCTGTAATTTGATCCTAACATGAACAATGAATATGTAAGGTGGAATCCTATGTTAGGACAACAAATATGGGGAATACACACCTTAACAAACAATGGAAGCATATGTGTGCACACACTCCAAATAACATATTGTGGAAGCAACTTTTGAGGTACTGCAGCCTTCACTCATCTTGAGTATGCACCTTCCATCAAGTATGGGTCCTCAATATCACACCAAGTAATGGTCTGCTGTCCAAGAAGTATGTCCATGACATTTGCCCACTCACCTACAACAGAGGCAGCCATGGCTTGCACACATCATACAAACCATGGAATGGATCCCATTTTCAAAAGTTAGCACTCAGGAGTGGGGGACATAGCCTTACCTCACCATTGCATACACCATGGCAAACAGTGCAGACAAGCATGTATGTGGCGATGAAGTATGGGACACAATTAATGAAAATAAACAGATGCCCATCCAAGACAGATGACAACACATGTTTCAAACTGGTCACAGAGCCTTCCCAGACACATGCAGCAACACTGAAGGACTTGCAGGAATGTCTAGCAGGTACTGCCTTTGCAGTACCTGTGTCAACAATTACCTGGACTCTGCACAAGTGTGGCCTATGGGTTGGGGTAATCAGATGGAAGAGTTGTTCCACAGGAGACATCATCCAGGGGTCTCTACAGGTAGCATACACATAATATCAAGTCTTCCAAAGGCATGTGTTGCAATGTGTAATGGTGTACCGAGACCAAGGCTTAAACCTACAGACAGTGCTAATAAAGATACATGTGCTGCACAAGCAACACCTCACTCTACCTCAGGCCCACTATCCCCATTTGTACCTTGCTGGTGCCAGTGTACACCTTTAGGTTTGCTGTTCATTAGCAGGAAATAGGCTGGTAGACATGGTGTTCTGAATTTGGGACACTGCAAAATGACATTCGTGTGGCCCATAGTTGTCAAGCATCTTCAAAAAGGCTGAGGATGGGGAGGGGTGTCATCCTGAAACACAACAGTGAACTGAAGCATGCATCCAAAGCTCACTAAGAATGGCTGTATCTGAACACAGTCAAGGTCATGCATTGTGCCAGACATAACCCTGACTCCACAGCAATAGTAAAGGCACTGTGTGACCTCCAAGGGTTGTACACATGAGTTTACCTTGCAGTCTGGCAGAGTTGGGGGACATTTGTAGGGCTGAGTGACCAAATAATGGCAAGTGAAAGTGGGCCATGCTAGTATACACCTTCCAGGAATAGTGACTGCTGTAGTTCACTTAACAGGTGCTGCAACAAACCATCATGTTAAAGGTGTGCATACTTATGCAACCCACATATTGTACGCATCTCAATCAACATCTCCACAACTAACACATTTGTTTGATACTGCATTTGATTGCACAGGTCAAATGTCACATATCAGGTGTGTGTAATGTTAACATATGCAGTATTGTAGCCCCATGACATATCAGGGAAGAGGGTGGCATGTCAATAAGAGTGTGTACATTCCTCATACCCACAGTAAGCTTTTGAGGTTGTCAGTATAATTGGATTTTATTGCTCATACATGCACTGTTGATGATGAGATCTGTAAATCGGACATCAGGCATTCACTGTTGACATCTGTCCTCATATCAACCCAGGTATGTGTCAGACAAACACATAGAGGCTGTGAGTAACAGAGCAAACGTAACTGCCACACATATACACATTCAGCAATGGTGTGTACACTTGTGAGGTATGGTGCACAGTACATGGCAGAGTGCTGAACAGGTACACAGCAATACTGTGTACATGGGTGCAGTGTGTTCAAGGGGAAGGGACATCACCTACTAACACAACTCATGCATCACAGTGATGTATAATATTGGTAATAGAGATTGAGTATAGCTGCAGTGCATGCTGTTGAGTGCCATATGTCATGCATGATGATAGTTGGGTAATGAGCGGTCTGTGTAATATCTTTCTGCCACCTCACCTGTAAGTGTGTGTGTGTGTGTGTGTGTGTGTGTGTGTGTGTGTGTGTGTGTGTGTGTGTGTGTATGTGCGCACATGTCTGTAGAGGTAAGCAATGATGTACAGGTCTTAAAGTACATTTTCTGTTTTCTCCTCACAGGTGGTGAGGTGGGTCAAGGTCCCTCCTGCAGGCAAACTGATGTTAGTGTCCATACAGACTCTGACAATGATGATAGGTATGGTGAGGCACAGGCGGGGTTGTCAGAGGCTGAAGCTGTGCCATCGGTTGACATTTCACTGTTATCCACCCCATCCCCGCACACAGTCACATTGCCTATACATACCCCATCATCAGTAGGCATAGATGAGGGACAGTTAGTGGGTGGTGGCATAGGACAGGACAGTGTGGTGACTATGGCAAGTGTGTCTGTATACAGCAGCCATAGCCAGATGACTGGTGAGGTACCACCCAGGCAGATGTACAGGGGTGCTCGTAGAAGAGCTGCTGGACATCATGCCCCTGGCAGAAGTGTCACAGCAGGTGTCACCAGATGCATGTTTTGGGCCATCATAGAGCCACAGGCATGTATGGAATGTTATACCAGACAGGATCTGAGGCTCCATAGGGCTACCCATTCTGCTGTTATTGACAACATCGGTGATCTCTCAAGTGCCCACCATTATTTTGCAGATGTCCTGGATAGATGATTGGGAGAGATGGTGGGAATCCTCGACCATGCAGTGTCTGTGTTAGAGCATATGGTGGGAGTAAGGTGACAGCCACGTGGTCATAGGTCAGCAACACCAACAGGTGGAGGTCTACGTGGATGTGCAACAAGTCAGAGCCACTGCCATAGTGGTACTACCAGCACCAGCACTGCAGAGGGGGTGCTGTTCACACCACAACACAGCAGACCATGTGCATGTGGCCCTGGCAGGTCCCAACAGGGACCCGGATCCAACGGACATTTGTCATCATCAGGGAGAGTACCATATATGGCCTTGTACACGGTAGTGCCCATGGAACACCTGGCAGGCACAGTTCTGGTGTCTGTGGCCAGAGATGGTGAACTGCACACCCTGCCATGTATGGTCTGCAGCTGTCCAACAAACCCCTGTATAGGGCAGCCACATGGATGAACTGTGTGCACACACACACACACACACACACACACACACACACACACACACACACACACACAAACATCACCAACACAGCTAGGGCACCTCCATACCTCCACACACCACATCTGCACAGCCCAATTAATAATGAAACGCCCTGACGCACACACATGATGTCAACCAAACGGCTCAGTCTAGGTATCTGGCAAACCCACAACATACCTTGTGCATATGATGATACCTGTGTCACATCCCTGTCATCCATACCATCGATGAAGGGAACGGCTAATATGGTTCTGATGCACAGGGATAATGTACTAAGGTGTAGCAATGTAATGCCGTGTAACATGTTTTCAGCAGGAAAGTTTAATGCTTACATTTCAGGATCTGTAGCTGCCCAGCCATGATGCATTATAGCTGTTATTAGCACTGACTGATAGTGTTCTCCATAATGTATTCAGTTTGTGTTGTAGGTGTCTATGTGTCAGCAGGATGTTGGTCTGCTGTTCATTTCTACAAGGGGTATGGCACTGTGGTGGCACATTGACTCTGTCATATCCTGGGTACAGCTGAACACAAGTACCAGATCTGTATAATAGTTACTGCATGTGCCACATGGCTGATAGGTCTGAGGGGTGTATACAGGTGTGTGCATGGTGGCTGATGTCAGCACCCCTTCTACAGTGGACAATGATAAGTGTACTGGGTGGCACACAGCACATGTTTGTGTATAACACACATACACAGAGGCTTTGGTGTTGGTGCAATACACAGAGAATTCTGTACACATGGATGTACTTAATTTTGCAGTGAACCCATTTTAGCCTATGTAATTCCACCAAGACATAATAGGCAAAACATCAAATCAGTAAATAATCAGTCTGCTACTTTAATTTCATTGATGATGGTACTGGCAGGGTATATGTCCCCTTCCCAAATGTAGTGCCATCCCGGTGTGGGTGGCACAGCCCTACACTTCGGAGGGTGTGGGATGGTGTAGAGCCGCAGATAGTGTGAGTGATAACTACTTAACCTGTTAGCATAAACTGTACAGTATTACAGCAGACTAAGTGTGGGAATACACACAACAATAACCCCAATGAGGGTGGCTGTGTCCACATCGGCAGCCAACTATATATACCAACTCCAGTATCGCCGTACAGCTATACAGTGGGGAAGAGGGCATTTACACATCTACTACTAGTTTTGATGGAATGAATTTCCATGACATGATTCCTTTGAAAGTTAGCATTTGCCAGTCAGTTCTCAGACTGATGACCTCCTGGGACATGTATTTTTTGCAAACTGAAGTGGATCCCTTCACATACACACACACTTACTTGGCAACACTGAGAGTAGAACCCCTACCTAGGTACTTATTATTACTAATGTGTTTGACCTTAATTGCACACACCACACAGCTTTTAGGATGCGGTGTGTCCCGAATCTCTTGTTAAGTGAGGAACATCACCAGGGTTGTACAGTATGGCAATGGGGGATGTACTGGGTGTTAATGAACAATACATAGTATGCCATATTGTCATATATACATTGACAAACACATAACAGTCATGGACACATCTGAGAGACCAAGGTTTATCAGTGCTAACTACCTTGTCAGTGAGTCCATTCTGTTACAGATAATGTGCACACAGCACATGCATCATTAGGCTGGATAGTGTACTCAGTTACCTGTATGGTTGTTGGTGACAGTGGTCCTCATACAGTGGACCTTGGGACATGTACTGGGGGTTCCATGGTGTAAAGACAGTATACCCAGCACCCACATGCCACACTGGATATTTTACTCACTGAAACCCATGATAATACTCTGACATACCCACAATCACACATTGACCAGGGCTGCAATACAACCACTTGTCAATCTCATCAGTGCTACTACAGGTATATGCATTTATTGCACATGACACAGGGATAGTAGAGTGAAGGTTTGTCATGGCACTCTTAATGTCAGCAACATCACTGTCACCAACAACCATACAGGTAACTGAGTACAAAAAACTAAACTTCTTCTCTTTACCCCCACTTCCAGGACTTCCCCCTTAAACTTTACTATCTCCTCCAACAGTGCCACTGTCATCTCACCTGACTCTACAACTAAACTGTTAGGTATTACCATCGATAATAATCTCTCTTTCGACCAACATATTAACAACTCCATTAAACTAGTCAACAGAAAAATAGGATCCTTGTATCGAATTAGACCATTTCTTACACCAACTACTAGAACTAGGATTGCTCACTCCCATCTTATTTCTACTCTTCTTTATGCTTCACCCATCTTTACCAACCTCAAGAAAAACAACCTTAACAAATTGGCTACCTGCTATAATAACATTGCCCGCTTTGCTACTAGCAACCCCTACAAAACCCATCATTGTCTTAACCTGAAACAACTTGGCTGGTTAGAAATTCAAAACTTTCTTGCTTTCCATCAACTCATTTTGGCCCATAAATATTGTACCATCCAAACAACACTCCTATACTCTCCCAACTCATAATCCCCTATAACAACCTAAACTGTCTCTGCTCTTCTAGTAAACTCTTGACTAGGTCTATAAAATCTAATAACACTGCTGGTGACTCCCTATTCACCAATTCTGTAGGTATAAAATGGAATATGTTACCTACAAACATAACAATGATTTCCTCTTTACCTCTCTTCAAACAAAATATTAAACTACACTTCCAG